>NC_073694.1:93904548-93994863 GCF_029784165.1 Wyeomyia smithii
CAAATACTCAATATAACATAAAAATCATCAATCATGACGATGCCTTAATCAGTTTTTTGGACTCAATTCGGAAATTAATTTGTATGTTTTCCACAGCTTTTACTGGTAAAAATAGGTCTTTTAATTTTAGATAAGGTGTTATTATTCAAACCCATTTTAATATTTTGATTAATGATAATAACGGACTGTGGAAAATTACGATTTCACGAAAGCCACAAATTTCGCGACATTCAGCTTCGGTCACATAAAAAAAATGAAAAACAACATTCTATGTCAACGATATTAAAGACCAGACACCAACACTTATCCTTCTTACCAAACCGCTGTATATTAGAGTGGCCGCTTTTTATATGGTAGATTCTAAAACTATCGATCTTAATCGGCGCCGAGCTGAAAAAGTTTCCTTTTGACCTCTACAATAAGCCAGGAGAATTTGAAACTGATCGGAGTTTATTCAATGGACCTACAAAGCGCTTATATTTTGGAAATCGATTTAAATGAAAATTTGCATTTTTTTTCTTTTTGGCTTTTTCTTAGAAAGGTATAGCAATCACTGGAGAAACCAAAGGTATAAAAGTGATCCAAAGGGTCGAATCTCGTATATCAATCGACTTAGTTCAACGGGCTGAGCATTTTCTGTAGGTGTGTGTGTGTTTTTATTTCAGGTGGAGGGGAAATTCGCAACCAAACCCCTGAGGTGACCAACCTCAGGGAGTGTGGGGTTGGTTTGAATCTTTGACCGGACGCACTAAAACCCCTCCTGTCTCCAGCTCATAATACTCCCCTGGACGACCGCTAAGTATTGCTTCGGGGAGCGGCTTTTATGCTTTGTGCAAACTCCTGGCTCTATAAGTCTCTTAGCTAATTAGCTAACTAACCTCTAGCGTTATGTCGTCTGGACGATCATAACTTTTACAGGACCTTGCAGTTTCACCACCCCGTTTTATAACATTACATTCCACAAACACGGTCCAGGATAGAGCCTTGCGGAACTCCTGCGGTAATTGGGATGCACTTCTGACCCTCCTCCGTGTTGTAAACAAGTTACGTTCAGTTTCTGGAAGTAATTTTCCCAGAATCTTGTACAGCGACACCGGTACCTGGATGCTTCTGAGCGCAAGCGCTATGGAGTCCCAACTGGCGCTATTGAACGCATTTTTCACCTCCACCGTCTTTGTGATGAAGAAGGATGCATCCAGCGTGACCTGCCCTTCCGGAAACTGACCAGACCGTTTACACCCTCCGTGTACCTCACCAATCTGTTGGATAATCCTCTCAAGCACCTTGCCCGCAGTGTCCAGCAGACAGCAGATAGGCCTGTACGCCGATGGGTCCCCTGGTGGTTTCCAAATTCCAGTAAGACCAAATTCTGCCGCTTCCACCTGTCCGGGAAGAGGCAGTCTTCCAGGCACCTCTGCATGGACTGCCCGAAACAGCCCGGGGACCGTTTTTATCGCCAGCCTGATTGCCAGGTTAGGGATTCCATCCAGTTCCAGTGCCTGCTCACCTTTAGGGAGTTGGCAATTCACGATGAGTTCCTCATTCGTAACCTAACCTCTCCCTCAATCTCGACACGGCTGTCGTCGCTCACGGAATGGCTGGTTGGCAGGTTGGCCCTGGTCTGACCATCTCTGGTCTGTGTCTGAGATACTGGAACGTCGGACGTGAGACTCGACTTCCGGAGGCCATGGACTAGGCTTGTGGCGTGGAAAGAGTCCCCCGATGATACGCTCCAGCATCGTTGGTGATCGCTCTGCAGGCGCCAGCGCGCCTTTGGTCTTGGCCATTACGATCCTATAGGTGTTACCTCACGGGTTCGTATTGGCACTCGCGCACAACCTATCGAAGCAGGCCCTCTTGCTTGCCTTAATTGCACTCTTTAGCGCCGATCTTGCAGAACCGAATGCTGCGCGGCGCTCAATTCTCTGTTCGTCTGTTTGCGCACGCTGCAACCTCCGTCTTTCACGGAGGCACGTACTGCGGAGGTCCGCTATCCCATCGGTCCACCAGTAAGCTGGTAGCTTCCCATTCCTAGGTTGGCGGGTCCTAGGCATGGTGGCGTCGCACGCCCGCGATAGTACTGCAACTAGCTGGTCAGCAGTCGGGCGGAGCTAACTGCTTCCATTGCACTCTATTCCCATTGCTTCTTCGAATACCTCGGCATCGAAATGCGATGTCTGCCAGCCGCGGACGGTGTGAGTGTTGGTTCTACCCGTCACTTGCAGCCTTGCGTTGTTTTCTACACTATGACAAACCGGCTGGTGATCGCTCTTGGTGTAGCCATCGTTTACCCTCCAGCTCGTGATCAGTCCTGGGCTGGAGAACGTCACATCGATGATCGACTCCGCACCATTTCTACTAAATGTACATTCGGTCCCAACTTTGGCTAGATCTAAGTTGAGCTCTGCCAAAGCCTCCAACAGAATCTGACCCCTCCGGTTCGTAGTGCGACTTCCCCACTTAACAGCCCATGCGTTAAAATCACTCGCCACCATCAACGGTGTAAGGCACGTTAGCTCTATGGATGGCTGGTCGACCAACTGAGTGAACCTTTCGGTAAACCAACGTGGCGGAGCATAGACACTGCAGTAGAACACTCCGTTCACCTTGGCAACCGCGTAACCTTCGTTTGAGGTGGAAACAACCGGTAACGGCCGCCATACTGGACTTATCCGCAACCCAGTTACCGTTTCCGGGAAGAATGCGGTAGGGGTCCGATACGATGGCGATGTCCGACAGCGACTCAGTGACTGCTTGGTGTAGTAGCTGCTGAGCCGCACAGCAGTGGTTAAGGTTCAGTTGCGTTACCCTTATGCCCATGGTTTCGCAGCCGGTTTACCAGTTAGGCACTTAACAACAATATCGCACGCTTCGCCTTGGGGCTAATAGCGGTCTCGATCAACTAGAGTAGTTGAGAGAATTCGTTATCGATATTGTTTTCGGCACATTTTGCATGTGTAGGATAAGTACAACGATACACCGTGCCCCATTGCTGAGTCGAGAAAATTTTCAGCTCGAAAAGATCCTCGACTCGATTGGGGGACCCTTGCAGTTCCAGGAATTATGTCCTTCCTCGAAGCACCGGAAGCAAAAGTCCGGTTGTTAGAGTATACCCAGAAGGCATACTGACCAGCCGGCCTTTAGCTTGCCTTCCTTTAGTGCCAGGTTCGCATCTGCCGATGCTTACCGGAAGGTGGCCACCTGGGTCCCACACTTCTCTTTGAGGGCTTGTGCAACGTCGCACCTCTTGGTGATTGCATCCAGGTTTTTTAACTGGAGAGTCACCTCCGAGGTCATTGCCCGAATCTGCACCTCTTTGCCAGGCATCTGCTCGGTTACAGCCTTGTAGGAAGCGCCCTTGTTTTTCGCATCCTTTCGGAGCTCAAGAATCCTCTCGCTAGTGTGAGATCGACGGATGGCCCGCACGTCCGCCCCTTAATCCTTGAGCTGAGTTTCTCTCCTCATTTTCTTTAAACTTCTGCGTACTTAGACCCGTCAGTCTTGATTATGAGGGCGTCCCCCCTGCTCCTCGCCTATTTGACATTTGGCGATCGTTTTGTCGGCACTCCGTCCTGGCGCTTTTTACCTTCCTTGCGCCCTTTTCCTACTACGGTAACCCATGAATTTTCCGCAGTCGCCGCTTCGGTCGATGTACCGGCCTTTGAGCCTGTTGGTGTGCTAGATCGTGAGGCTAGCTCCACCAACCGCTTCTTCACATTATCGGGTGCCTCTTTTTCCCTGCCTCGTTCGCTTGCCGACCAGCCCCGTAGAGTAGATCGCGGCGAATGAGGGCATGAGAGCATCAGTCTGAACCTGCATAAATTCAGTTGCCCTCCTGGTCTTCGCCCCCTTTTCGGAGGCTTCAACCCGAGCCACAAGTTCGGCGTGCTCCTTTTGAGCTTCGTCGATGGTAGCCCGAAGCAGGAGGAGGCCCGGCTTCAGATCCCTGGACATATTGCTCCTATTCGCCGCGTACTCGATGATAGCATCGAGCTGTTTAGAAAGCGCTGCCACCCTAGGCTGCTTGTCCCTGCTCTTTTCGATGGCCTTGACTAGCAAGGGACCATCGACCGTTCTATCCGGTGTGGAAACTTGCGTGTTAGCCTTTCCGCCACCGGGTTTCACTGCGTCCGTCTCCACCTTATTCTTCGGAGACCGCTGAATGCCACCACACGCGAAGGGATTTTGTAGTCCCTCCACACTCGTCGCTTGTTTATTACTGGAACTCATTTTTGTTTATTAGGTCCCCCTTCCTGTCGCTATCCTTGCTCATAATGGAGTAGTCGCCTATGTGGTCCCATGGTGGGCTATGCCGAAGCAATGAGGTCATGGCTAGGGTGGGCCGCCCATAGCGCCTCAACTATGTCTCCCCCGACCGGCGTAAGTCAGGAAAGGAATCTGATTCTAAGACCAATTCCCACCATCTGATCCTCCTCCTACCTGATTCCCACCAGGCAATGTGGGCGGAACATATTTCTAAGACTGCTTGAACTCACCCACTTTTCTAAGAAATTGATGGACCGATTTTTACGAAATAAGATGCAATAAAAAGGTCTAGTTGCCTGAGTTTCATTATAATCGAACTGTAACTTTGCCTGTTATGTATCAAAATGTAAAAGGTATGAAACTCCATTATCGCAGAATCTGCACAACCGATTGGAACAAAATAGGTATCATATGAACGGACTGTCCTTAAAAACCCTAAATAACGAATTTTATGATGATTGAACATGTAGTTCGAAGGTTGTGAAAAGAAACGTGTTCAGAAAACTTTTCTAAATTCACTCGTTTTGCCAAAGATGGCATGACTGATTTCAACAATCTTAGTTTCAAATTGAAGGTTTAGTTGCTTTATTGGTACCAATTTCATTTGATTATAACACTGGGTGTTAAAATCGAAAAAAATGCTGCTCTAAAGTTCACAATAGTTTCCTTAGAAGGAAAAAAATTCACAGGAAAAGCTATAATTTTTCCTTTTTTCTTAGTTTGACCTTCGTGGCCACATTTGTGTTGACCAGTGTAATCGGACTTTTATTTTAACCATTATATGATGAATTGTTGAAATATTGAAAGTCTATTCTTTAAAAGATTAAAAGCAAAGCAAAGCCTTGATGCTACCTTCCGATTCGGAACTTGATCTTCTTTTCGTAGACTTTGCAGAGGACTGTTTAGTGTACAGGACAATTGCGGGGCTAGTGCTACGATCCTACTGACACTAACAGTCTCTCCCGAGCCGAGACTCGAACCTACGACGACTGGATTATGAGGCCAGCATTGTACCTTGAGACCATCTGAGAGATCTTTCAAAGATTACACGACTTATTTAAAGAAAACAGGTGTCAAACGAATAGGTTGTTCCTCAAACTTACAAAGATTCAAAACCCAAAGGCGGTTTAAAACTAGTTGCTTTGATCAAAGTTTGAAATTAGGAGTCATTATGATAGAAAAACTATTCATTTAGTACAAATATTATGTCAAATTTCAAATACTATGCTTCAATTATTCCTTCGAATACAACACCAATATTCAAATATCCAAAGAATGGATATACCTTTATTGGATTATATTTGGCATTTGAAGGATGTTTTCCAAAAACCGGAAGTCGCGAATTCGGATTTCAAAATGGAGTACGATGTTGATTCCTGGCCTCTGAGCATCATCCCGGGTACTGAAAAACTCACATCGCGTAATGTTTGTCCATTTTAGACTGGTTTCCAGAAACCGGAAGCTAATGTCTAGTAATTTAAAATGGCACCTGAAGATGATTTCTGGCCTTCGGTTATCATACCGCTGCCCCAAATCGTATTGGATGATATTTGTCACTTTAGGCTGTTGATCGTAAACTGTCACCATCTTCGCCATAGAAATACTTAGATCAGGCAGTTCGATAATTTTATGATTTTATGATTATCAGGCAACCAGAAGTGGTCGTCTGGATTAAAAATGGGGTTTGAGATCGGATTCTGGCCATTGGGTATAATCCATGTTTCAAGAACCCATTTTGAATGTTATTTGGATGGATTCATTGGATGCTCCTCAGAAACGATCAGTAAAATCAACTGCGTTAGAGAATTTCATTTTCACTGATAAGATCATTCAAATTAATGTATAAGGAACAACATTCAATTATAAATTATTTGAAATCTACTGACTAAAGTTGACATAAACAATCTAAATATTTCTACGCAGTATATGAGTACAAATAGATTATACCACGATCAAAAACAAAGCGCATTATATATTTGAAAGAATTTATTGTTATTTGCATGTATATGTGTTAATGTATGTTCATATGTTTGTGAATGTTATATTTTAAATGTTCGGTTTAGTTGTGCTGTTGGCTACCAAAAATTTGTTGTTCAGAATGAATAACAAACCCTGCAGAAATTATCAAGGTGTATTTTTAAGTGTTGGTGTTAATCTATTTTAAATAATAAGTTCGAATGAGAAAGGCTGGGTCTTATCGCTAGGGGTGGATTAATTTAGGTTTTTAACACAGATTTCTCGATGAACGAATTCGAATACACTGTATTTAAAAAAAATAATTATGATGTTATCCCAAATGGTCTATAACTGTTGATGTTTGTTAATGAACCTAATATCTTACGACTTCCGCAATGCCGACCACCAGAGAATCGCTGAGTTTTTCTCCGAGCTAGACTGGAACTCTATTTTAGACTCCGTCAATGTCGAAGACGCCGATCAAACTCTTTCCAAAGTATTGGCCTATGCCAACGACCGATACGTTCCAAAGGAGAGCCAACATCCTGCGCCCTGACAGCCGTGACTAACGAGAGAACTTCGACAGTCTGAAATCTGAGAAGAGAGCTGCCATGAAAAAATTCACTAAGCACCGTACACTTGGTTTATTTGAAATTAGAATATAGGCTGAATGCCCGTTACCCATTCTTAATAAAACATACATTTCACAATTCGTACACTGTCCCTAAAACGTCATTATGCAAGAATCAACCACACATACAAAAGTTTTGCGAAACGATGCCTTCTCCGATATCAACAAGATCTACAGAGGAAGCTTAAGTCTCATCCCAAGCAGTTTTGGAGGTTCGTCAATCAACAGCGACATGAAGGGGAAATACCCTTCTTTATGAAATTTAACGATAAGGAGGCAACCACACTGCAAGACATCTGTCAGCATCTCTCAGAGAAATTCGCCAGTGTGTTCACTGATGAGTCACTGAGCGATCATCACGTTGGACGTGCCGCCAGTAATACCCCACGATCCGGTCAAGTTTCGAACACCATTCATTTAGACGCGACGATGAATTCCAGAGCCTGCAGCAAACTCAAATTATCCCTAAGCCCGGATCCTGACGGGATTCCGTCGAAGTTTCTAAAAACGCAGTTTGCTAACCTGGTTTCTCCGCTCCTGCATGGCTTCCAGCTATCTGTCACTTTCGGTATTTTCCGGTCCTGCTGAAAAAATTAGCGTACATGTTTCCAGTACACAAGAAGGGAAACAAACACGATCTGAGCAATTATCGTGGCATCCCCTCACTCTGTGCTGCAGCAAAACTGTAACTTTGTCTGTAATGTATTAAAATGTAAAAATCACGAAATTTCATTATCTCATAAACCACACAACCGATTCAAACAATATTGGTATCAAATAAACGGGCTAGTTAAGGGTTAACTAAAGAATTTTATAATGATTA
Organism: Wyeomyia smithii; assembly: GCF_029784165.1. Taxonomy (NCBI): domain Eukaryota; kingdom Metazoa; phylum Arthropoda; class Insecta; order Diptera; family Culicidae; genus Wyeomyia; species Wyeomyia smithii. The sequence continues at coordinate 93,912,225 of NC_073694.1, forward strand.
GGCATGTGTTTCAAAAGCTGTGAAGAGAAATATGTTCCGATGAGTTTTCAAATTCATTCGTTTTCCCAAAGATGGCTGAACAACAATCTCATTGTCAAAGGAAAGATTTGGTAGCCATTTCATTTAATCATAATCGGACTTTTATTTCAACCGTTATGTATTAAATTCTAAAAACAACGAAAGTCTATTAACTCAAAGATTACATGACTTATTTAAACATAACTACGGACTGTCTCTCAAACGTAAAAATAACAAATTTCATAACAATTTCATGCGTGGTTCAAAAGTTATGGAAAAAAATCACAGGAGGGTTGTGTGCAAAGCCACGACCGCAAGATTGAAGTAGAATACTTTTACAAGAAAGAAAAGCCGGTTGCTTGCGTGTCAGTCATTTTTTAATTTGTTGTTCAATTCAATATCGGATAAGATACCGATCACATCTTAGCGTTATCACTGACAGTGCGAATAAAGTATTCCTTGTGATAAAATAAACAGTGAAAAGCTGATTTAACACTCAAAACTAGACGGCTTATGTGTAGTCAAAATAAATCAACATTTTTAATTGAATGCATTTACTAGTGCCTGCTTTCGTACAGAGACAGCATTACACTAAAGTGCCTCACAGTATCAGCTGCTATCGATGCTAAACTCGCTGCAACTGCTACGCTATCCGTTGCCATGCCAATGTTTTAGCCGCTATACGCTGGTATTGGTATCCGCTGTCCCTGCATCAGCTGGCCCAGCTGCTATCGATGCTGAGATCCGCTGCAACTAGTGCACTATCCATTGCTATGCCACAGCTGTGCCACAGCGCTATCCGCCTGGTATCCACTGCACTGCTACTGCTGCTGCTAAAGGGAGACTGCTGTTGTCGCTGTCTTGAACTATTATGAGCGGCTTCGACTGAAACAGGCTCTTATATAGGGATGAAAAACCTATCGATAGTAGTAGGAAATCATCGATAACTATCGACAGCCATTTCAGTTGATAATTCCCATCCTTACTTTTATACAGACAAATAGCAAATTCAAAATGGCAAGTTCTATGATTCTGTCAACCGTGCTTGGGAAGCAATCATATTAACGACTAATCAGATCAGTCGAGTTTCGCGCTTCAACAAGGATTGACCATTCTCAATAATATAGTTGCTTGTCATGATTTGGACTTGATAATTTTTGTATTTTGATTATGCGAAAAATTAATTTTTATGCTGATAATGAAAGCTTTTCGGATGTTGTGTTCATGACTGAAGGAAAAGATAATTCAGTACGTTCTGAGACACGGAGATGAAGCCAAATATATATCTGTTCCAAATTTCTTGAAAGTATAAATTGATTTAAGAAAAAATATTAACTCTTCAATTAGGTTTTTTTTTTCATCCTGAAAAGGACAATTTGTTGTTTAATTCAATGTCTGATAAGATGCCGATCACATCTTTGCGTTATCACTGGCAGTGCGAATAAAGTATTCCTTGGGGGAAAATAAACACTGAAAAGCCTTCCAGAACGTTCTTTCATTAGATGCATTTGCTAGTGTGCCTGCTATCGCTCAGAGACAGCATTTCACTAAAATGCCACACTGCATCAGCTGGCACTGCTTATATTGATGCTGAGACCAACGCCAACCGCTGCGCTATCCCCGTGGACGCTTCCGTTGCCATTGGTATCCGCTGCCCTACATCACCTGGTCCTGCTATCGATGCTGAGACGCGCTCCGCTATCCGTTGCCATACCACAGCTGTGGCCGTTATCCGCTGCATTGCTACTGCTGCTGCTAAGGGAGGACTGCTGTTGTTGCAGTCTAGAATTATAATGAGCGGCTTCGGGTGAAACAGGCTCTTATATAGGCCAAATAGCAAATTTTAAATGGCAAGGTCTATGATTCTGTCGACCGTGCTTGGGAAGCAATCATATAACGACCAATCAGAGGCCGAAGTTTTCGTTTTGACAAGGCTTGACTATTTTCAATAGTACAATAGTTTGAAAAATAAAACTACAATTATCTCCATTTGGGAAGAATCTTAGAAGATTTTCCAAGCTATTGCTGCAAGAACGAAGGAAATCCATCGAATACCAACCGATTTATTAGCATTTGAAATTGGACATATTTTTCACTTTTTTCGGTTTTAGATTTTCATTTCACATCCCTATGTAGCCGAACTTCCTGAGAGAAGTATTCTACTTCAAAACGAAATTGATTGATCAAAATATATTGTACTATTTGAACGTTCCCGGTATTGCTCGTGATTACAGATCAAACTTCACATTTTATATTTTAATTATTACTTCAGTTACAACATCAATATACCTTTATTGGATTGAATTTGGCAATTTAAGGTTGTTTTCCAGAAACCATAAGTCGCAAAATCGGATTACAAAATGAAGTATGGGCTTGATTCCCGGCCTCTAAGCATTATCCCGGTTCCTGAAAAACTCACATTGGGTAATGAATTTGGAAGCTACTATAAAAAAATGGCGTCTAAAGTTAATTTTTGGCCTCTGGGTATCATACTGTTCCACAAATTCTCATATTGAATTATGTTTGGTCTATCTAGGCTGGTGTTCATCAGCGAAAATTTTCCTACTACAAGAAGTTGCATTTAAAATGATATATAATTCGACCTATATATGAGTACAGTGACGTTTCGATTAGAGATGTACCGAACAGCACTATTCGGCCTTCGGCCGAATACCGAATAACCTTTTTTCCATTATTCGGTGAGACGAATATTCGGCCGAATATTCGGCTGTATATTCGGCTGAACACAACGTTGATCGTATGATTACGAAATAACAAAATGGTCATTGTTTGAAGTTTAAATTGTTTTTTTCGCTATCCAATTGTTCATGTACGAAAACGATTGAAAATTGTCCGAACTATTCCACAAGAAATAATAAATTTCGCGCCTATGGAATAAGGCACGCTAATCCGTGGCGCACCTACTTTTGTTCTTATTTGAGTTGTCGTTTAAAAATAATGTTTTTGAGGATTATGGTTAACACAATTTAAAAGTTTGTGTTACAACTACATTTTGAGTGTTTAAAAAAAAAAAAATGCGAGGAATGAACGAGAACTGAGGATGTGACTTTGGTCCCGAAAAAATATACCTAATCCAGACAAGACATGAAATATTGTAAGGAGATTGCGGTTCGTGTTCCGTTTTAATGAGATATATTCCTTTCTAAGCCCAAGTTACATCTTCAGTTTTCGTTTACCCCCGTTCATAAAACTTTGCACTATACTTTTATATTATTTTCTGATAATCATTGGCCAATATTCGGCTCATTCGGCATATTCGGCCGAATAATAAACTTACTATTCGGCGAGCCGAATATTCGGCAAAATCCAATATTTGCTGATATTCGGCCCGAATATTCGGCGACCGAATATTCGGTGCATCTCTAGTTTCGATTATACCAGGAACAAACAAAAAGTCGCATCATATATTTAAAACATATTTATTTCATGTTACTTCCAAAATGTTCGGTATAGTTATGCTTTTGGCTACAAGAAATTCGTTATTCAGAGTGAAAAATTATTTCTGCAGAAACTATCAAGGTGTATTTTTTTCTATCAATTGAAGGTTTCATGCAAATCTATTCAAACAAATAATAAGTTCGAACGAGAAAGACTGGGTACCACCGCTAGGTGGATTAATTTTGGGTTGTTCGGTATAACTCAACAATTTGCAATATAAACAGAATTATTTCATCTTTATTATGTGTTAAAATACGGTTAAAAATTTTCATACATTTAAATCCACGCTCCGCGGCTTCGTTCATAAGGAGTAATTTTTTACAGAACATGTACACCGAAATTCGTTGGTTCCTGGAACACAACTGCCACCCAACTAGCGAATCGTGTTCGTAAGTTGGATGAACTGACAACTGGGTAAGTTTTTCAAAGGAGAGCACCGATTGTTTGTTTTCTTCCTGCTTTGCGAAATTTCCTAATTTCATTGCGGTAAAACTATGTCAAAGAAAATGAACTTTGCTCATCTGTCGTGCTACTGTAGTAAATATTTTATGTATTTGGTCAATACTATTTCATACGAAAAATCCAACGAGAAGCAAAGTGATAAAGCGCAAGCACATCACTCTGCTTCTTGCCTAAAAAAGGCTACGCTGGATATTTCCGGTGAAGGCGTTGTAGAAATAAAAGAACAAACAACCGAACAGTAAACCTCTAAATTACACAAGAAATGTTGTAAATTTATAACATGTATTTTTCAAATTACGCGATTGATTATGCCAGAGATGATCTGCATGAAGTGTCCAGTTAATAGCGCTGAGGAACAAACTTATTAGTGCTGAATGGATTAAGCGTAATAACTAAACATGTTTACAAATTTTTTACAAAAATAAGTAATATAATTTTATTTTAGTAATATTTTTTTCACTTTTCGGACCCCTGAATGCATTTGAATGACGTTGAATTCTGACATTAGAGTGCATTTTAGTTGGGTGACAGCCCAACTAGCGAACACCCAACTAACGAACCTCCAACTGACGAACATCGAACGAGCGAATCATCACTGTATTCCATGCTACTTCGCAAATCGATCCTGATCGACCATTTCCGATTTTGCTGAAACTTTTCACAGTTGTACCTTCTTGATAATTAGATTATTTTATGATATCCTCTGTTCGTGTTGACTCACGACCGCTGTTTCAAAAGGGCCTACCCAAAAATGCGATTAATGAATAAAATTTTCTATATCAGAAAAACAGCCTGTTTGATTGAAATGTTATCTCCATGATGTATAAAGATATCAAAAGCAGAATCGGCCACATTAGAAAAAAAAAATTGCCAGCGAGTAGATTTGTTTATAAACAACTAGGGCACAAAAACTATCGCATCTCATAATATTTAATTTTTCAGTTTTTAAATAGTTTATTTGACACGGCACGATACAATTTATGATTAACTGAGCCAAGTACATTTTTTTTAATTCCCAGCATTTTATATAAACCCGTATAGCTGTGTCATGTACTGGAGATCACCGCTTCCCAGAATGTCTCTAACGGGTACGTTCGGTTGTTTTCCTCGGGCCCGAAGGGAATCTATAAGCTCAGACCTAACACCACAGTATTCGGTACACGACCAAACAACATGCTCGATGTCATGGTAGCCATCGCCACAAACGCAGTGATTACTGTCTACAAGTCCTATACGAAAGAGATGCGTGTTTAACGTGTAGTGATTGGACATAAGTCTTCACGCGAATGAAGTCCCGACCTACATCCAACCCCTTGAACCATGCTTTCGTCGATACCTTAGGAAAAATGGAATGTAGCCACCGTCCCAGTTCATCTGAGTTCCATGATGATTGCCAACTGTGGAGTGTTCTCTGACGCAAAATGTTATAAAATTCATCATAAGCAATTGGTCTTTCATAAATATCGCCATCAATAGCACCCACCTTAGCTAAAGAGTCAGCCTTTTCGTTACCCGGAATCGAGCAATGAGAAGGGACCCACGCTAAGGTAATCCGGTAATTTTTATCTGTTAAAGCACTTAAAAACCGCCGTATTTTCCCCAGGAAATACGGGGTGTGCTTCACAGGCTTCATTGATCGCAGAGCCTCAATGGCACTGAGACTATCTGTGAAGATGAAGTAGTGGTCTATGGGTAGGGTTTCGATGATTCCAAGAGAGTACTGAATAGCAGCAAGTTCTGCGACGTACACGGAAGCAGGAGCACCGAGTTTGTAGGAGGCGGTAAAATTTTCGTGGAAAACACCGAAGCCAGTGGACTCATCTAGATTAGATCCGTCAGTGTAAAACCTTTTATCATAACTAACATGTTTAAACTTATTGGAAAAAATCTTAGGGATCTCTTGGGGTCGCAATTGATCCGGGATACCAGAAATGTCTTGTTTCATGGTGGTGTCGAAGAATATAGCATTGTCAGAAGTACCTAAAAGTGCGACATTGGAGGAATCGTATGAAGAAGGATTAATATCTTGAGCCATATAGTCGAAATATAAAGTCATAAATCTGGATTGAGATTGAAGGTCGACCAACCTCTTGAAATTTTCAATTACTAATGGGTTCATAACTGTGCATCGTATTAGCAACCGGTAAGAGAGATTCCAAAAGCGATGTTTCAACGGGAGAATACCTGCTAGCACTTCAAGACTCATCGTATGGGTCGACTGCATGCAGCCTAAGGCAATACGCAAACAACGATATTGTATTCGCTCCAGCTTGATCAAATGTGTGTTTGCTGCGGAGCGGAAGCAGAAACACCCGTACTCAATTACCGACAATATCGTTGTTTGGTATAACCTTAGAAGGTCTCCTGGGTGAGCACCCCACCAAGTTCCGGTAATCGTACGAAGAAAATTAATCCTCTGTTGGCATTTTTGTGTCAGATACCTAATATGACAAGCCCAGGTGCATTTAGAGTCGACCCCGAGATATTTAGCGACTAAAACCTGAGAGATCGTTTTACCCGTTAGTAGGAGCTGCAGCTGAGCTGGGTTATGCTTCCTAGAAAAAACGACCAGCTCAGTTTTCTCCGGAGAGAATTCGATACCCAGCTTAAGAGCCCATTCAGACAAATTGTCTAAGGTATCTTGCAATGGTCCTTGCAGATCGCTAGCCTCGCTACCAGTAATGGATACAACGCTATCGTCTGCAAGTTGCCTTAGCGTGCATGAATTTGCAAGACATTCATCGATGTCATTGACGTAAAAATTATATAAGAGTGGACTTAAACATGAGCCCTAGGGGAGGCCCATGTAACTAATTCGGGAAGTTGTCGAATCGCCATGTGAATGAAGTTTCGCGCTTAAAACTTCTACAGAGACAGAGTCAAAAGCCCCCTTAATATCCATGAACGCAGAAGCCATTTGCTCTTTTCGAGCAAAGGCTAGTTGAATTTCAGTAGAAAGCAACGCTAGGCAATCGTTCGTCCCTTTGCCCAGGCGAAAGCCAAATTGAGTATCTGAAAGTAACCCGTTTGTTTCGACCCATTTGTCTAACCGTAAGAGGATCATTTTCTCCATTAATTTCCGGAGGCAAGAGAGCATCGCAATCGGCCTATATGAATTGTGATCAGAGGCAGGTTTCCCGGGTTTCCGAATAGCAATGACTTTTACATCCCTCCAGTCATGCGGAACAATATTTAGCTCAAGAAACTTGTTGAACAAATTCAACAAGCGTCTTTTTGCAGTGTCAGGTAGATTCTTCAACAGGTTGAATTTTATTCTATCTTACCCTGGAGCCTTATTGTTGCACGACAGGAGAGCCATTGAAAATTCCAACATCGAAAATGGAGGCTCTTCCGTAGTTACTAATAACGCGTCGCGAAAGGTTTCCTGTTCCGGTACAGAGTCCGGACAGACCTTTTTGGCAAAATCGAGTATCCAGCGATCTGAATACTCCTCACTTAATTCGAAACGTCACGGTTCCGCATGCGCCTGGCGGTATCCCAAAGAGTGCTCATCGCTGTTTCCCTCGACAACGCGTTTACGAACCACCGCCAGTACCCGCGTTTTTTCGCCTTTACTAAGCTCTTCATCTGCCTGCCCAGTGCCTCGTACTTTCGAAGCAGGTTGACAGTGCCGTACTCCCGGTAGTCCTTATACGCCGCGGACCTTCGCGCGTACAGCTCAGAGCACTCTTTGTCCCACCATTTGTTGGGAGGGTGCTGTCTAATCGTTACCCCGGGTATCGGTTTCGTCTGAGCTTGAGTCGCGGCGTCGATTATCAAGCCAGCTAAGAACGCGTATTCTTCCTCCGGAGGAAGTTCCTCGTGAGTCTCGATAGATTGCGCTATAATAGACTCATAACACTTCCAATCAATATTACGTGTAAGGTCGTAGGAAATATTGATTGGGTTCGGGGGAGTTGAACCATTAGCAATTGATATAACGATTGGAAGATGATCACTACCGTGGGGATCGTTGATTACTTTCCACTGGCAATCTAGTGCTAGTGATGTCGAGCAGAGGGATAGGTCAAGCACGCTTTCACGTGCTGGAGGATTAGGTACACGTGTCGCTTCCCCAGTATTCAAAACTGTCATATTGAAGTCGTCGATCAAGTTACAGATTGAAGAAGATCGGTTGTCGTCGTACAGCGACCCCCATAGCGAACAGTGAGAATTAAAATCTCCCAATATCAAAAAAGGCGCGGGAAGCAACTCTGCTATATCAGTGAGATGCTTCTGTTCAATTCGTGCGGATGGAGGCATATATAACGAAACAAGGCATAGGTCTTTTCCATTCATATTCGTTTGAATGGCAACGACTTCAATATGCGAGATCGAGGGGAGGTCGATTCGGAAGAAGGAATAGCACTTTTTGATCCCTAAAAGTACCCCTCCTCCGTGTGAGTCTCGATCTCGACGAATAATGTTAAAATCGTGGAAATTGAGTTGATCGTTTGAATTGAGAAAGGTTTCACAGAGCGCAAATGCGTCACAATTGTATGTATTTATTAAATGAGAAAATAGATCGAATTTGGGGATGATACTTCTGCAATTCCACTGTAATACAATGATAAAATTCCTAACCTCTTTCGCCGTATTAGTCATCGAAAGATATGATAGCTGAAATGAGGGGCCAAGTTGCTGCTAGTTGCTTCAAAAAGGTTTTCACTGTAGGAAGAAGGGCAAGAAGAATATTTTGTAGGGGATCTGGTATGTTGAATGTTTTAAATATCCAGTCCACAATATCAGAAAATTTTATGAACCCTGTTTCTTTTTTATCTTCTGATCGAGAAATGGGTGCACGAGGGGTTTTTGGTGCCCCAGGAAGCGGTGGCTACTCCTGGTTTGATTTAAAATTAAAACCGGGAGGTACCTGCTTCGGTTTTTCTTCACCGCTTCCTTTTTGTGTTGGTTTATTGGTCGTTCCGCTAGGGGTTATCTTGCGACCTTTGCGAGAAAGATAAGGAGAGTTGATCATTCTCCTCTTCCTAGATCCTTCTGGCATGGCATAAGAACACCCTTCGACGGGATCGTCAGATGTACCCTCATCGGTTGGCAAAAAGGAAAAGATGTTTTCTGTCGAGGGTGGCTCAGCACTCTTCAGCATTTCTGCGAAAGAGCGCTTTGATCGTTCCTTGAGGGAACGCTTAATTTTTTCCTCGCGCTGTTTGTACGCGGGACACGCCGAAAGGTCATGCCGAGTTCCCTCGCAGTAAAGACACTTTTCAGTATCCTCACTGCAAGCGGTCTCAGCATGATTGCCTCCGCACTTGCTGCAGCGTGCCTTGTTGCAGCAGTAGGTGGCTGTATGACCTAACTGCTTGCAGTTTTGGCAATGCATGACCCGCGGTACGAACAGGCGTACAGGCAGACGAACCCTGTCCAAAGAGATGTAGTTCGGCAGTGCGGATCCGACGAATGTTACACGGAAGGAATCCGAAGGGAAGAATTTCTTCTTTCCTTCTTCGATGGATACTGAATGCAATTGCTTGACATCCAGTATCTTTACATCTTGAATCAAGGGGTTCTTGAAGCAGCCAACCCCGTGACGCAAAATGTCATCGACCGTGAGGCTTCCTTCGGTAACCACACCGTCGATCTTCACGTCCTTGGCAGGGATGTACACGCGGTACTCTCTCGTGAAGAGCTCGTAGCTAGCAATTGCGTTTGCTTGCTTCAAGCTACTCACAACAACTCGCAGTTTGTTCGGTCTAACCTCTGTAATTTCGGTTACGTCCTTGCCGATTTGAATAATATTTAGAGGCTCCTTAATGGGCCTGAAGTAAACTACGAACGGACCTTTCGAAGCATCTGGGTAAGCTTTCACCCGTGTTGCCAGTACCCTTGGTACGGGGCTAGGTAGCGGGGAAGGTAGAGGGGAATTGATGGGGGAGATCTCAATCTCTTCCCCATTTGTTTCCACATCCAGGAATAGTTGCACCTGCATGTCGTCCATTTTGCGGGAGCGTTACGCTCTACCGCACACAAACGATAAATATTCGAATGTGGGGGGGGTCAAGTAGTTGCTATTAAATTTTAAAAACAATTTTTCAAACTGCAATGGATCAAAATAAAAAAGGCAGTATTACTAATACTGATAACAATAGTAATAAAAATAATACTAATAATAATAATAATAATAATAATAATAATAATAATAATAATAATAAAAATAATAATAATAATAATAATAATAATAATAATAATAATAATAATTATAATAATAACAATAATAATAATACAATTAATAATAATGATAAAAATTCTAAAGTGAATACTTCACCGAACGTCTAAGTCACGACCTCACGGCTGATAGTAGGATTAATCGAGCGTCTCCGTAGAACAAACAATGACGATCCAGCTTCGTGTTGTGACACAGTGGCCGTATCCTACACGCGACCTTGTAGATGCCACTTGTAGTTGACTTCCACTCGCTCGATCGTATGGTGGTCCGTGCTGCTAGCGGGGTAACAGCGGTGCGGGAGAATTATTCTTGCTGATATATCAGCTGCGTATCAGATCACTGGCGGGGTAGCCTGCCCCTACCAGTGTGCAGAAGATGTTTCTGCCGATAAACTGCCGGCTATTGTTATCGCGCAGCACAAGAACTAATCGACAAAAAAAAACACCCGTACGATAACTCGTGTATTGTTATTTTGCGAACTCAAACGGAGATGAACAATTTGCGTCTAATCGAGACGAAAGCAAAACAACGAATGATATTTAATTTGGATGCATTTAAATTATAAATATGGCCAATATTCATTAATTTAAGAAACAATTTCCAACTTAAAAAAACCTGAATTTGCTGTATTCAATTGCCTAGTTAGTAAGAATATATCAACAAACACGAAAAAGTTATTCGCTGTTGCATAGTGATGATTCATCTCCAACCCTCCAAAGTGAAAAATCGCTTCCGCACCCTGCGCCTACTTTTTAGTCAAACCGTTACACCATGTTTCACTTATCATGGTTGTCTATAGCAAAGTTGTAGGTGCTAACGATATATAGGGGAACTGCTCCATTATTAATCTCAGCCCGTATATTCATCTCATTCAACATGTAAACACAATTGAAAACAGGAAAAAACGCATATTTTCTTCTTAAACTAATCTGATAATCCATGGAATGGATTCTTCTTAGTTCACTTCAGATTCCTCATAAAGTATAATCTTCAAAAACTCACTTAAAAGCACTAAATTTGATATTATAGTCGGGCATCAGCACTCGAAAACTCATTTAATTCAATCACCTACCTCAGAAAACAAAATCCGCGCATCGTTCTATTCGGCTACAACGGGACTCGTTCTGCAGCCAACCAAAGTTTTTCTCATCACTGGCGGACCACTTTTCATTTTAACCACTGAACAAAATCACTCACTACACTGAGAATACTTTAATCTTTTAAAATGTTCACCTCAAATTTCCTAAAACAAGCTTGAATTAGCAGAAATATATGAGATGAATTTCTACAATCCCTAGGTTTCAACTGTATGTATTTTCATCTGTTTTCACTGCGTCGAAGAAAATCAAGAGTTGCCAAATCAGTTTCTGTTAATACGAAAAAATCATACTGAAAATGTTGAATTATTCCGACATAGTTGACATAATTCTACAGCACTGTAGTGGTTGCCTAGGTTACCAATTTTTCAAGTAAACAACTGCAGCGGATATCTAGGTAACCTGCTACGACGGGCTGCGGCTACGTTCATTCATGATAATGTTATTCATTCATGATTAATGAATAATTGAATGAATAATTGAGCAGTGATTCATGTTTTGAGATGGATATGGAAGCGTTGTAAAAATGATTTGTTTTACAAAATTCAGGATAAATTTAGCTAATTTTACTAAATCTACAATGCTAAACGATGCCATAAGAGTACGTAAGCATATTTAGCTTATTTGTTCAATGATTTCGTGAAAATTTGGTGTTTAATCCGTGCATTCTTCGTGAATATCGGCTTAATGAGATGAATAATGGAACAGTTCCCCTACACTGTAAATTATTTTTCTGGGCCAAATTTGTCACAAAATATTAAATATATTTTTCAAAAATCTAATATTTTAATGCATTGAATATGTGCTACCATCAAAATCAAAATTTGATGGTGGTAAAATGAAAACCAAATAAGTTATGAACGTTTGAGAATTTTGACATCTTCACTCTGAACATTTTGAATCTTTTTGCCTTTCTCCTAGAAAGGTATAGCAATCACTGAAAAAAAAAACCAAAGGTATAAAAGCAGAGCTGAGCATTTTCTATATGTGTGTGTATGTAACGGTCTGCCAATCTCACTCGATTTTCTCAGAGATGGCTGGACCGATTTTCATGGAATTAATTTCAAATGAAAGGTCTAGTTGCCTCATAAGACCCAATTGAATTTTATTGTAATCGAATTTCTAGTTTCGAGGTTATGTATCAGAATGTGAAAATCACAAAACTTCATTATCTCAGAAAAAAGGCACAACCGATTTGAACAAAATTGGTATCAAAATAACGAGCTTATTTTTTGAACCATTTGTAAAATAATTTTATAACGATAGGACATGTAGTTCAAAAGTTATGCAAAGAAACGTGTTTCGAAGACTGTTTAAGCTCACTCACTTTTCTAAGAGATGGCAGGACCGATTTTCACACAATCAGTGTCATATGGAAGGTCTTGCTGCCATATAAGACCCTGTTGAATTTTATTCTTATTGGACTTTAAATTTGTCCGTTATGTATAATAATGTGAAATCAGGCAATGAAAACGAACATGTTTCTAAGACTGCTTGAACTCACCCACTTTTCTCAGAGATGGATTGACCGATTTTCACGAAACAAATTTCAATGGAGAGGTCTAGTTGCCTGATAAGTCCCTATTGAATGTTGTTATAATCGGACTGTAACTTTTCCTGTTATGTATCAAAATGTAAAAATTATGAAATTGCATAATCTCAGAAACTACACCACCGATTTGGACAAAATAGGTATCAAATGAACGGACTGCCTTCAAAACCACTAACTAACGAATTTTATGATGATTGAACATGTAGTTCAAAGGTTGTGAAAAGAAATGTGTTCACAAAACGTTTTAAATTCAGTCGTTTTCCCAAAGATGGCTGGAATCTTTCAGCAATCTTAGTTTCAAATTAAAGGTTTAGTTGCTTTATTGGTACCGTAAAACGGGGTAACATTTATCATCTTTTTCACTTTTTCGTGAGTATTTATTTATTTTACAACTGAAATTACAGGTTTAGTATTTTTAGAACCAGTACTGGCATTCTTAGAACTTGAGAAGTTAGTTTTTAAAGTCATTCGAAAATCTAGAACATTTAAAACATTTTTTTGTCCTTGTTTCAATTTTCCTTATTTGGGGTAACTTTGATCAGTTTCAATTTCGAATTGTTTTGAAACCTTTTTGAACTAAAAATGTTAGATAATGCTTTGATAACATATTCAGAGACGCTTCTCCTTGACTGCTCTTACAGCGGGGGATATTTCTGTCCTTGCACCTAGCCGCGGTATGCACTGCGAGGCATTTTTATGCCATACGTAACATTACCTTTCGATGATGAAAAACATTAACGTTGGTCGCGAAAGTATTTTGTAAGTCAGCAATCGTTGTAAAATGTTTGTGTTCAGAAAACGTATGTTGATCATATATGCAAGGCCTTTCCAACAACGGAAGTATCAATAGGCCAGTTCTAGCCTCTACGTTCTATGCTCTAGCCTAGACAACATCCTTGCGTAGGCCAGGATGTTGGGTTGGCTAGAGCATAAAACTGGACTTTCTCAACAAATATAAATTAATTAACTGTAAATGTAATAAATTTGAATATTTTTTATCAGTTGATTGAGAAATTTAAATAACGAATTTGGAAAACATGTCAATGAAAACGAAATGTTCAATATTCGACTAGTATCAAGTGCTTTTTTCGGCACTTACGGAGAGTAGGAAATATAACAGTCGAATAATTTTTAAAATTTAGTCATCAAAACAATAAAAAAATTTAACGAGTACAATATTGTTCAGACCTCGAATGACACAAGACTAAGATGTTAGGGCATCTTCAGCGGTGGTCTATTTTTGAAACAACTTTATACTAGATTTACACCAGCGAAACCTGAATAGAACCAGTTAATATAGACCAACTTTTCGAGCTCCGCACCGGTGTTGTATATCTTTTTGTTTTAAACCGCTGACATCTGTCACACTGTCAACAATTCAATACCCCATGCTATCAGTTTATGAGACTTGTTATAATGAAAAGCACTCAATATTTTACAAACGGAAATTCGATAATTTTTACGCACATTAAAAATTACTTTTGCAAGACACTTTATATCCACAATACTTTATGGATTTGACGGTTTAACCCGAGCGTCAGTGACATTTGTCAGGATGGATTGGTATGATCGAAAAATTTCTGCTACAAGTAGAATCTTGCAGTTCTTTAAACTTGGGTTCGGTTTTGGAGATATTGAAACAAGTCTGCATTTTGAACGTTTTCAATTCAGTGTCTTCAAGGAACATTTTTTTGGCCTCTTACGGTCTCCTCTAGTTCCACTATAATTAAGGCGATTAACGAAACAGCCAACATATTTGTTATCCCTGTGGCTGATGGTTGCAAACCAAGTAGTTGAACCTACGGTTATGGTCTTCCAGAATTTCCCCTTTTGCTGGTCGGTTTCCTTGAAGCCAAAAACGACAAACCTGTTCATTTTCTTCTTCAGAAAAGCCACAAAAATGAATTGTGAATTGTCATAAAAAATCTTTGTTTTGTTTATTCCCCAACACTCGCCAAATGCTCATATGAAAATAGCTAAAAATGAGGTATTCAATTAAAAAATGACATTTTACCCACCAATTGGTAGCGTACAAAGGATTTTAGAACGATCTATTTCTTGTTCCAAAAAGTGACGAAAATAGACCAAAACGTATACCAGTTTCAAATTTCTTCAATTTAGATCTGGTATAAAACAAAATTTACACCACCGGTGCAGCAGTGAATTTGAGTTTGTTCCAAAAAAATAGAACAAAACAACGATTTGGACCACCGCTGAAGATGCCCTTATACTTAAATTTAGCAAAAGTAATCACGGAGCAGTTTTATTTCAACTATTCATGAGAAGGGTAAAACTGATCAATGTTATCCCGCTGATCAATGATACTCCGTTTTACAGTACCCATTTCATTTGATTATAACACTGGTTGATAAAATCGAAAAAAAAATGCTGCGCTAAAGCTCACAATAGTTGCCCTTGAAAGAAAAAAATTCACAGGAAAAGCTATAATTTTTTATTTTTTCTTAGTTTGACCTTCGGGGCCACACTTGTGTTGACCAGTGTATTCGGACTTTTATTTTAACCATTATGTGTTAATTTGTGAAAATATTGAAAGTCTATGCTCTCAAAGGTTACACGACTTATTTAAAGAAAACAGGTGTCAAACTTACAAAGAACCAAAACCCAAAGGCTGTTCAAAACTAGCTGCTTTGATCAAAGTTCGAAATTAGGAGTCATTATGATAGAAAAACTAATTATTTAGTACAAATATTATGTCAAATTTCAAATACTATGCTCCAATTATTCCTTCGAATACAACACCAATATTCTAAAATCCAAAGAGTGGATAATATCCAGCCTGGATATACAGTCATCCCAGTATTATGGGTCAACCATTATTATGGGCCAGTCTGCCGTTTGTATTGCTTTTTAACGTATGTCAATAACTTTTAATAGTCAAATTGAAGTTTGATGGACGTGAACAACATTTATATAGATACTAGCTGACCTGGCAAACTTCGTCCCGCCTATTTTAGTGTTGAAATTAATAATTTTAAACATTTCAAATTTATTGATTCCTTGCGATTGGATTATATCGTTTAATCGTTTATCGGAATGGCAACATCCTCAACTTTTGGCATTTGTACATGACCTCTATTCCGGATATATATAGGGTGCATTTCAGTTAGTTTCGTTGTTTTCCAGAAACTGAAAGTGGTCATCTTCTACTTCAAAATGGTTCCCAGGGTCAATGCTTGGCTTCTTTACATCATTTCGATTACGGACATATCCATATGTAGTAGTATTCGGTTATTTTCGACTGTTTCCCAGAAGTTGCCAATTTTCAATTCAAACTGTTGTCTAAGGTCAATTTATACCTCTTTGCTTCATTCTGGATCCGGTGATACTCATATTGGGTGGTATTTGGTCACTTCGGGCTATTTTTCAGGAACCGTAAGTCGCCATCTTAGATTTAAAAATGGCATTTGGAAACAATTTCTGGCCCCTGAGCGTCATTCTGGTTTAAGAAACACCCATATTGGGTGTTATTTGGTCATTTTCGGCTGTTTTTCAGAAACCGGATGTCACCATCTTCGAATTCAAAATGGTGTCTGTGGTTGGTTCTAGCTCCTGTGTATCATTCTGGTTCCGAAGATACTCATATTGTATGGAAATCGGCCATTTTTGGCTGCTTATATAAACCGGTAGTTGCCATCTTACAATTTATAATGGTGTCTGAGGTCAATTTTCAGCTTCATTCTCGTTCCAGAGATACTCAAATTGGGTGGTATTTGGTCACTTTAGGCTGTTTTCCGGACACCGGAAGTCGCCATCTTGGATTTCAAAATGGCATTTGAGAACAATTTCGGGCCTCCGTGCTTCAATCTGGTTTAAGATACGCTCATATTGAGTGATATTTGATCATGTTAGGTTGTTTTCCAGAAACCGGAAGTCGCCATCTTACAATTTGAAATGTTGTCTGAGGTCGATTTGTGGCTTCAGTGCGTCATAACAATCCTGAAAATACCCATATTGGGTGGTATTTGGTCAATTGCCGCTGTTTTCGAGAAACCGGAAGTCGCTATCTTGGATTTCAAAATAGCATTAGGAGATAATTTTTGGCCTCTGAGCGTCAATCTGGTTGAAGAAACATTCATATTGGGTGGTATTTGGTCATTTTCGGCTGTTTTTCAGACACCGAAAGTCGCCTTCTTACAATTCAAAATGTTGTCTGAGGTTGATAGGTCGATTTGTGGCTTCAGTGCATCATAACAATTCCGGAAATACGCATATTGAGGGGTATTTGGTCATTTGCCGCTGTTTTTCAGAAACCGGAAGTCGCCATCTTGGATTTCAGAATGGCATTAGGAGACAATTTTTGGCCTCTGAGCGTCAATCTGGTTGAAGAAACATTCATATTGGGTTGTATCTGGTCATTTTCGGCTATTTTCCAGACACCGGAGGTCGCCATCTTACAATTCAAAATGTTGTCTGAGGAAAATGTGTTGCTTCAGTGCGTCATAACAATTCCGGAAATACCAATATTAGGTGGTATTTGGTCATTTGCCGCAGTTTTTCGGAAACCGGAAGCCGCCATCTTGGATTTCAAAATGGCATTTGGGAACAATATCTGGCCTCCGTGCGTCAATTTGAGTAAATAAACGCTCATATTAAGTGGTATTTGATCATTTTCGGCTGTTTTCCAGACACCGGAAGTAACCATCTTACAATTCGAAATGTTGTCTGTGGTCGATTTGTGGCTTCAGTGCATCATAACAATCCCAGAAATACCCATATTGGGTGGTATTTGGTCATTTGCTGCTGTTTTTCAGAAACCGGAGGTCGCCATCTCGGATTTCAAAATGGCATTAGTAGACAATTTTTGGCCTCTGAGCGTCAATTTGGTGAAAGAAACACTCATATTGGGTGGTATTTGGTCATTTTCGGCTGTTTTCCAGACACCGGAAGTCGCCATCTTACAATTCGCTGGCTTCAGTGTATAACAATACCAGAAATACCCATATTGGGTGGTATTTAGTCATTTGCCGCTGTTTTTCAGAAACCGGAAGTCGCCATCTTGGATTTCAAAATGGCATTAGGAAACAATTTCTGGCCTCTAAGCGTCAATATGGTTAAAGAAACACTCATATTGGGTGTTATTTGGTCATATTCGGCTGTTTTCCAGACACCGGAAGTCGCCATCTTACAATTTGAAATGTTGTCTGAGGTCGATTTGTAGCTTCATTGCATCATAACCATTCCGGAAATACCCATGTTTGGTGGTATTTGGTCATTTGCCGCTATTTTTCAGAAACGGGAAGTCGCCATCTTGGATTTCGAAATGGTATTTGGAGACATGCCATAAGAAGGGAGGGTGTCGAAACATTATGGACATGTTTGTTACACCTAAAAACATTCACCTGCCAAATTTTGTTATATTTGCTTGATTGGTTCTCGAGCTGTGCGTAATTTGAGTTTTATTTGTATGGGACCTCTCCCTTCTGGAAGAGAGAGGGGTGTCAAACCATTATATTTGTTACCCTTAAAAACAATCACCTGCCAAATTTGGTTCCATTTAGTTGGTTAGTTCTCGAGATAAGCAGAAATTTGTGTTTCATTTGTTATGAACCCCTCCCTCACAGAAGAGGGAGGGAAGTCGAACCACTATGGACATACTTGTTACCTCTAAAAACATTCACATACCAAATTTGGTTGTATTTGGTTTATTGGTTCTCGAGCTGTACAAAATTCGTATTTCATTTGTATGGGACCCCTCCCTTGTAGAAGAAGGAGGGGTGTCAAACCATTGTGGATATATTTGTTAGCCCTAAAAACATCCACCTACCAAATTTGGTTCTATTTACTTGGTTAGTTCTCGAGATGTGCAGAAGTTTGTGTTTCATTTGTATGGGACCCCTCCCTTCCGGAAGAGGGAAGGGTGTCGAATCAACATGGACATATTTGCTACTCCTAAAAACATCCACATGCCTAATTTGGTTCCATTTACTTGGTTAGTTTTCGAGATGTGCAAAATTTGTGTTTCATTTGTATGGGACCCCTCCCTTCCAGAGAAGGGAAGGGTGTCGAACCAACATGGACATATTTGTTGCTCCTAAAAACATCCACTTGCCAAATTTGGTTCCATTTGCTTGGTTAGTTTTCATTCGTTGTCTTGCTCTCGTTTCGAACAGACGCAAATTGTTTTACTCCGGTTGATTCGAAATATAACAATACGGCACACGAGTTGTCGTTTGACGGGTATTGTTTTATCGGTTCGTTCTTGTGCAGTGCCCTGTGCGACAACAATAGCCTGCAGTTTATCAGCAGAAGCATCTTTTGCGCACTGGCAGGCTACCCCGCCAGTGGCCGGTCCGGTCACGCAGCTGGAATCATAGCAGCAAAAACATTCCCTCGCACCGCTGGTACCCCGCTAGCAGCACGGATCTCCATACGGCCGAGTGAGTGGATTCAACTGCAAGTCTCATATACAAGGCCGCGCGCAAATAAGACCACCGTGATACAACACAAAACGGGATCATTCGATGTCGGCATTGTTTGTTTTGCTGAGACACTCTTCCTGATTGATCCAACTAGCAGCCATCAGGCAAAAGACCTAGACGTTCGGTGAAGTATTCGCTTTATGATTATTATTTTTATTTTTATTATCATTATTATTATAATTGTTATTATTATTATTATTATTATAATTATTATTATTATTTTTCGTCCCCAATACGATTGTCTTTTTTTTCATTTGATCCATCTTAACTTGAAAAATTGTTTTTTTTTTTATTTAATACCAATTATTTGATCCCCCGTATATTCGGATAATTATCGTTTGTGTGCGGTAGAGCGTAACGCTCCCGCAAAAATGGACAACAACCAGATGGAACTATTCCTGGATGTGGAAACAAATGGGGAAGAGATTGAAATCTCCCCCTGCAGTTCCCCCCTGCCTTCCCTTGTACCATCCCCGCTACCTAGCCCTGTACCAAGGGTACCTGAAATACGGGTGAAAGCTTACCCAGATGCTTCGAAAGGTCCGTTCATAGTTTACTTCAGGCCCATTTAGAAGCCTCTTAATATAATACAAATCGGCAAGGACCTGACAAAACAGTTTTCGGACGTAACCGAAATTATTAAGGTTAGACCGAACAAACTGCGAGTTGTCTTGAGTAGCTTGAAGCAAGCAAATGCAATTGCTAGCTACGAGCTCTTCACGAGAGAGTACCGCGTGTACATCCCTGCCAAGGACGTGGAGATCGACGGTGTGGTTACCGAAGGAAACCTCACGGTCGATGACATTTTGCGTCACGGGGTTGGCTGTTTCAAGAACCCCTTGATTCAAAATGTAAAGATACTGGATGTCAAGCAATTGCATTCAGTATCCATCGAAGAAGGGAAGAAGAAATTCCTCCCTTCGGATTCCTTCCGTGTAACATTCGCCGGATCTGCACTGCCGAACTACATCTCTTTGGACAGGGTTCGTCTGCCTGTACGCCTGTTCGTACCGCGGGTCATGCATTGCCAAAACTGCAAGCAGTTAGGTCATACAGCCACCTTCTGCTGCAACAAGGCACGCTGCAGCAAGTGCGGAGGCAATCATGCTGAGACTGCTTGCAGTGAGGATACTGAAAAGTGTCTTTACTGTGAAGGAACTCGGCATGACCTTTCGGCGTGTCCCGCGTACAAACAGCGCGAGGAAAAAATTAAGCGTTCCCTCAAGGAACGATCAAAGCGCTCTTTTGCAGAAATGCTTAAGAGGGCTGAGCCACCCTCGACAGGAAACATCTTTTCCTTTTTGCCAACCGATGAGGGTACATCTGACGATCCCGTTGCCTTGCCAGAAGGATCTAGGAAGAGGAGAATGCTTAACTCTCCTAATCTTCCTCGCAAAGGTCGTAAGATAACCCCTAGCGGAATGACCAATAAGCCAACACAAAAAGGAAGTAGTGAAAAAAATCGAAGCAAGTACCTCCTGGTTTTAATTTCAATTCAAACCAGGAGTACCCACCGCTTCCTGGGGCACCAAAAACCCCTCGTGCACCCTTTGCTCAATCAGAAAATAGAAAAGAAACAGGGTTTATAAATTTCTCTGATATTGTGGATTGGATATTTAAAACGTTCAACATACCAGATCCCCTTCAAAATATTCTTCTTGCCCTCCTCCCCACAGTGAAAACCTTTTTGAAGCAACTAGCAGCAACTTGGCCCCTCATTTCAGCTATCATATCTTTCGATGACTAATACGGCGAAAGAGGTTAGGAATTTTATCACTGTATTACAGTGGAATTGCAGAGGTATCATCCCCAAATTCGATCTATTTTCTCATAAACACACACAATTGTGACGCGTTTGCGCTCTGTGAAACTTTTCTCAATTCAAACGATCAACTTAATTTCCACGATTTTAACATTATTCGTCGAGATCGAGACTCACACGGAGGAGGGGTACTTTTAGGGATCAAAAAGTGCTATTCTTTTTTTAGAATCGACCTCCCCTCGATCTCAAATATTGAAGTCGTTGCCATTCAAACGAATATGAATGGAAAAGACCTATGTCTTGCTTCGATATATATCCCTCCGTCCGCGCGGATTGAACAGAGGCAATTTACTGATATAGCAGAGTTGCTTCCTGGGCCTTTTTTGATATTGGGAGATTTTAACTCTCACTGTTCGCTATGGGGGTCGCTGTACGACGACAACCGATCTTCTTTAATCTGTAACTTAATCGACGACTTCAATATGACACTTTTGAATACTGGGGAAGCGACACGTGTACCTAATCCTCCAGCACGTGAAAGCGTGCTTGACCTATCCCTCTGCTCGACATCACTAGCGTTAGATTGCCAGTGGAAAGTAATCAATGATCCCCACGGTAGTGATCATCTTCCAATCGTTATTTCAATTGCTAATGGTTCAACTCCCCCGGATCCAATCAATATCTCATACGACCTTACACGTAATATTGATTGGAAGTGTTATGAGACGATTATTGCTCGATTATCCATCGAGACTTACGAGGAACTTCCTCCGGAGGAAGAATACGCGCTCCTTTCTGGCTTGATCATCGACGCCGCGACTCAAGCCCAGACGAAACCGATACCCGGGGTAACGATTAGACGGCGCCCTCCTACCAAATGGTGGGACAAAGAGTGCTCTGAACTGTACGCGCGAAGGTCCTCGGCGTATAAGGACTACCGAAAGTACGGCTCTGTTAAGCTGCTTCGAAGGTACGAGGTACTCGACAGGCAGATGAAGAGCTTGATGAAAGCGAAAAAACGCGGATACTGGCGGCGGTTTGTAAACGCGTTGTCGAGGGAAACAGCGATGAGCACCCTTTGGGATACCGCCAGGCGCATGCGGAACCGTGACGTTTCGAATGAAAGTGAGGAGTATTCAGATCGCTGGATACTCGATTTTGCCAAAAAGGTCTGTCCGGACTCTGTACCGGAACAGAAAACCTTTCGCGACGCGTTTATAGTAACTACGAAAGAGCCTCCATTTTCGATGTTGGAATTTTCAATGGCTCTCCTGTCGTGCAACAATAAGGCTCCAGGGTTAGATAGAATAAAATTCAACCTGTTGAAGAATCTACCCGACTCTGCAAAAAGACGCTTGCTGAATTTGTTCAACAAGTTTCTTGAGCTAAATAATGTTCCGCACGACTGGAGGGAGGTAAAGATCATTGCTATTGGGAAACCCGGGAAACCTGCCTCTGATCACAATTCATATAGGCCGATTGCGAAGCTCTCTTGCCTCCGGAAATTAATGGAGAAAATGATCCTCTTACGGTTAGACAAATGGGTCGAAACAAACGGTTTACTTTCAGATACTCAATTTGGCTTTCGCCGGGGCAAAGGGACGAACGATTGCCTAGCGTTGCTTTCTACTGAAATTCAACTCGCATTTGCTCGAAAAGAGCAAATGGCTTCTGCGTTCTTGGATATTAAGGGGGCTTTTGACTCTGTCTCTGTAGAAGTTTTAAGCGCGAAACTTCAATCGCAGGGACTTTCACCAAATTTGAATAACTTTTTGCTCAATTTGTTGTCAGAAAAGCATATGTATTTCTCACATGGCGATTCGACAACTTCCCGAATAAGTAACATGGGCCTTCCCCAGGGCTCATGTTTAAGTCCTCTCTTATATAATTTTTACGTCAATGACATCGATGAATGTCTTGCAAATTCATGCACGCTACGGCAACTTGCAGACGATAGCGTTGTATCCA
The DNA here is from genome assembly GCF_029784165.1 of Wyeomyia smithii. Taxonomy (NCBI): domain Eukaryota; kingdom Metazoa; phylum Arthropoda; class Insecta; order Diptera; family Culicidae; genus Wyeomyia; species Wyeomyia smithii. The sequence goes on from NC_073694.1 coordinate 93,935,167, forward strand.
TTACTGGTAGCGAGGCTAGCGATCTGCAAGGACCATTGCAAGATACCCTAGACAATTTGTCTGAATGGGCTCTTAAGCTGGGTATCGAATTCTCTCCGGAGAAAACTGAGCTGGTCGTTTTTTCTAGGAAGCATAACCCAGCTCAGCTGCAGCTCCTACTAACGGGTAAAACGATCTCTCAGGTTTTAGTCGCTAAATATCTCGGGGTCTGGTTCGACTCTAAATGCACCTGGGCTTGTCATATTAGGTACCTGACACGAAAATTCCAACAGAGGATCAATTTTCTTCGTACGATTACCGGAACCTGGTGGGGTGCCCACCCAGGAGACCTTCTAAGGCTTTACCAAACAACGATATTGTCTGTAATTGAGTACGGGTGTTTCTGCTTCCGCTCCGCAGCAAACACACATTTGATCAAGCTGGAGCGAATACAATATCGTTGTTTGCGTATTGCCTTAGGCTGCATGCAGTCGACCCATACGATGAGTCTTGAAGTGCTAGCAGGTATTCTCCCGTTGAAACATCGCTTTTGGAATCTCTCTTACCGGTTGCTAATACGATGCACAGTTATGAACCCATTAGTAATTGAAAATTTCGAGAGGTTGGTCGACCTTCAATCTCAATCCAGATTTATGACTTTATATTTTGACTATATGGCTCAAGATATTAACCCTTCTTCATACGATTCCTACAATGTCGCACTTTTAGGTACTTCTGACAATGCTATATTCTTCGACACCACCATGAAACAAGACATTATTGGTATCCCGGATCAATTGCGACCACAAGAGATCCCTAAGATTTTTTCCAATAAGTTTAAACATGTTAGATATAATAAAAAGTTTTACACTGACGGATCTAATCTAGATGAGTCCACTGGCTTCGGTGTTTATCATGAAAATTTTACCGCCTCTTACAAACTCGATGCTCCTGCTTCCGTGTACGTCGCAGAACTCGCTGCTATTCAGTACTCTCTTGGAATCATCGAAACCCTACCCATAGACCACTACTTCATCTTCACAGATAGTCTCAGTGCCATTGAGGCTCTGCGATCGATGAAGCCTGTGAAGCACACCCCGTATTTCCTGGGGAAAATACGGCGGTTTTTAAGTGCTTTAACAGATAAAAATTACCGGGTTACCTTAGCGTGGGTCCCTTCTCATTGCTCGATTCCGGGTAATGAAAAGGCTGACTCTTTAGCTAAGGTTGGTGCTATTGATGGCGATATTTATGAAAGACCAATTGCTTATGATGAATTTTATAGTATTTTGCGTCAGAGAACACTCAACAGTTGGCAATTATCTTGGAACTCAGATGAACTGGGACGGTGGCTACATTCCATTTTTCCTAAGGTATCGACGAAAGCATGGTTCAAGGGGTTGGATGTAGGTCGGGACTTCATTCGCGTGATGTCCAGACTTATGTCCAATCACTACACGTTAAACACGCATCTCTTTCGTATAGGGCTTGTAGACAGTAATCACTGCGTTTGTGGCGATGGCTACCATGACATCGAGCATGTTGTTTGGTCGTGTACCGAATACTGTGGTGTTAGGTCCGAGCTTATAGATTCCCTTCGGGCCCGAGGAAAACAACCGAACGTACCCGTTAGAGACATTCTGGGAAGCGGTGATCTCCAGTACATGACACAGCTATACGGGTTTATAAAAAATGCTGGAATTAAAATTTGATTTTTCTTATCTATTTGTTAGATTACAATTCCCGTTATAAACTGAATGAAAATGATACACCATGCTGGAGACACTAAATCGAAGACTCGGCATCTTCATGTTCACGCAGACACCTCAGACCAAAACTGCTCAACTGGAACATCACTGCTTAGCCATGTACAAATAAATACATCCTGTAACTCAATATAGTTAAAATCAAAATTGTAACTCCCCTCCTCTCACGTTAAATCCCCACTAGCTCGTAGTCGGCAGTGAGATATAAAAATGTGCCTCCCTCTTTTCCCTGCTAATTTAGAATTAAAAAAAATGTACTTGGCTCAGTTAAACATAAATTGTATCGTGCCGTGTCAAATAAACTATTTTAAACTTAAACTTGGTTAGTTTTCGAGATGTGCAGAAGTTTGTGTTTCATTTGTATGAGACCCCTCCCTTCCAGAAGAGGGAAGGGTATCGAATCAACATGGACATATTTGTTACTCCTAAAAACATCCACATGCCAAATTTGGTTCCATTAGCTTGGTTAGTTTTTGAGATGTGCAGAAATTTGTGTTTCATTTGTATGGGACCCCTCCCTTCTAGAGGAGAAAAGGGTGTCGAACCAACATGGACATATTTGTTGCTCCTAAAAACATCCACTTGCCAAATTTGGTTCCATTTGCTTGGTTAGTTTTTGAGATGTGCAGAAGTTTGTGTTTCATTTGTATGGGACCCCTCCCTTCCAGAATAGTAAGGGTATCGAATCAACATGGATATATTTGTTACTCATAAAAACATCCTCATGCCAAATTTGGTTCCATTTGCTTGGTTAGTTTTCGAGATGTGCAGAAATTTGTGTTTCATTTGTATGGGACCCCTCTCTTGCAGAAGAGGGAGGGGTCTCGAACTATCTTAGTCACCTTTCCCGGCCCCTAAAACCTCTATATACAAAATTTCACGTCGATCGGTTCAGTAGTTTTCAAGCCTATATGAATCAGACAGACAGACAGAGCTGCATTTTTATATGTTTAGATGTTTTGTGTGAAACCCCTGCACTAATGAGCTAAACTCTTAGGTTTTCAAATAAACGTCGGTAAACTCTCATCAGCTGATAATTTGTTGTTGTTTTCACCTCATTCGCAAAAAGTCAGTCGTGGAAAATAAGGCTTGAGATCGTGTAAAACATCGTCATTTTCCTCAAAATGAAAGGAACTATAAATAATTACTATGTATTTATCGAATTATGAAGTATTTGCTCTGGATTTTGCATTTTCACTGTTTTCATACGCTGCTAAATATTGGCCCATAATACTAGTCACGAAATTTGGTTTTCCCAGTATTATGGGCCACCCAGTAATATCGGCTAGGCTATATATTGTATTAGTTTTCAACGCATATTAATGACTTTTGATAGTCAAATTGAAGTTTAGTGCACTACTGAGCATAACTTTTTAATATATTTATTTATCGGCATTTCAATTAGTGAAGAAACTGGTACTAACGTTCGTTTATTCTGAATTTTCATGATCTTGCTTTAAAGTCAATATCAACCCTGCAAAACAGTGATTTCTAAACTTTGGTTACTGTACCCAGTTTGAAAATTTAGGCTTCTTATTGGTTTTATAAGCACTCGCTGTTCGTTCAGCCCGCATTTTCACAGTTATCAATTACGCTTATGCTTCAAGGCAGGATCGAATTTCAGGTTGTAACGATATACATTGTAACATCAGCCAAACAAAACGTGGGATGGGCAGGCACCTGAGTAGTGCACTTGTTCGAATGATCGTGAGCCTAGTATCTGAGAGTGGAGCTACTAGCGATCGTGATAATTTAATGTCTACGTGCGGACGTAAATGAGACCGGGCTTATAGCATGCTAATGACGTCATTCGGGTAAGTTCCAGAAAATTCTGGGTTGAAATAATAGAAAATAAAATAGACCAATCAGAATGCGCGACAAAAAACCTTGTCAACTACGCCAGTAGGGAAGCGTGGTCAACTCGTCTACTTTCGTGGAGACCATACTCGAGTGCAGTTGTTCCAGCAGTGATTGCAAAGTGAAATAATCAATGCGCGCGTAAGCGATTGTAAAGATTACATGTAAGAAGTGAATCGATTTTAATAGCGTTTAGCATAAAGTAATTCTAATTTCAGTTGCGCGATCGAAATTGAATACGAAAATTTATAAAAGTTCGTGGTAGTTGAAAAACGTTTGTGCTAAGTCAGGTAAAGAGATTAGTACAGCAACCATGTGCGTGCAGGTGGTAACATGATAAAATGTTGAATAGGTTCACACCCATTCAACGTGGGTGCAAGTGTAGGCTAAGGACTCGAGGGTGGATTGGTCGTGCTATTTGGCAGGCCGCTTGTGCTCCACGTGACAGTGTCCGGGTACGCAAGCCGTCCCGAAGGATTGGGCCGTTGACAATCGGCCGCGGTGCCTAGCGCAGACGACCTTCCGCTGACATCACTGCTAGCCTAGTCACCACGTGGGAGCTCCCGACCGCCGTTGGATCGCCGATTACGAAGAAGGTGCACGTAAGCGATAGAGTAAGCACGCAAGAAAGCATAGGCAGCCGAAAAACGGCAAAAGATAGTTGGCGTCGAGAAAAAATCCAGAATAGGAGTTAGCACAAGCGATCGTTCATGAATCTGTTCAGAAATATATTGTTGAATGAGTTAAAAGAGAATAGAAGACTTTACGCAAGCAACTATTGATACACTTTTTAGTAATGATTACCGTTTAGATCTCAACCAAGCTCGAGTCCTTTAGTAGTTTGAAAAAGGTGGGCGCGCATTCAAATTGGTTCTGTTTACGTTACTAGTGTGGTTGAGGTACTGTATTACCCGCCCGAGGGTGAAGAGTCTTTGGCCGGACACGAACACGCTCTAGTGGCCTTCTCTAAATACGGAGAAGTGGCGCTTAAGTCGCTAGAGATTTTGTAACCGCCGCGTGGTACGAGATACGGACTGTTAATTTGGTTTTTGGTGGTAAATATTAGGGGCGAGTTACATTTTTGGCGCCCAATGTGGGGCCACGTTTATTGGTTGATACGTAAGATAAGGATAAGGGGATAAAAAATTAGCACAATAACGCAATTTAAGCTTTATTTTTGGTGATAAGGGGTATTTTTTTCTTATTGTTATATTTTTTTCTATTTTCTTTGTGATTACTACCGTAAAAAAATAAGATCAATCGTGTGTAAAAAAAAAGCTAATGGCAAAGGCTCAACCCAGTGTTGCGGTAAGGGCAAGCGCCCAAGTCACCGCAAATTTATACCGAATCAATTTTTCTCAGTTAGAAGACTACAAGCTCGATTATGAATTAATCTTGCGCGGGTCCTCTATTGGGGGCGGAAGGCAAGATAAAGAGCGGCGCCTACGAGCGTGGCTGCATGACGATGAGAAAGAAAAACGAAAATATTGTAGCTGGCGTACGGCGACAGAAGAATGTGTGTTTATTGAAAAACGGTTAGAAGAAATTGAAACTGCGATATTAGCGAATGAGAACGAGAATACGAAGACTAGACTGTACCATTATTGTAATAGACTCCGGTGGTGTGTAGTTCACTCCCCGGACGAAGAAGAACGTCGTTATATTTTGGTGGATATAATTAAAGATATGCTGTCACTTTATTTCAATGAGCTTGTGAGTGATAGTGATGAAATTTTTGACGCCATCTCCAAGCTAATAAATGAATCATCTGAGGCACGAAACGCGGATAGAAATAATCAAATTATTCCGAGGTTGGTAGACGAATCCGGTTGATCTGACTCATCCGGTGTACCGACGGTAGAAACCGCGCGGACGACAGGAGCGATCCCGAAAAATCCCGATTCTCGACGACTTGGATCCTTTCCCGAACCTTTAGCGGGTGGAGCAGAATCTTCACTGGCAGCTTTAGGGCCAAGCGTATCACTGCAAGACTGCCCTCAGAGGTCCAGCAGTCATACACCGCGAATAACGAAGCCAACCAACTGCGTGTCACATAGAGAACGGAGGTCGGAAGAGTATGTGCATGTGTCGGAAATAAATGCATACGTGCGAAAATGCATAGATCCATACTTAATAGGTGATCGAAGAGAAACAGTCAGGCTAGAAACCTGCGAGCGTTTAGCTAGCGAAATACTGAAGAGGGACATTCGGGACACCGAAGTTTCAAATATTTCTAACGCACATGACCCAAAACTACCTACCAAAAATCCGTCCGTTATGGCTAACCGTCAAGGAGATTTGCGCCGTTGGTCAGTTGTACATGGAGATCTTACGGTACCGCAGTCTATAACGCAAAATCAAGTGTACGTCGACACGTCTTTGAATAGGAATGTGCCGCGCCGGGTTGATTTTAGCAATAGTAGAGAGGCGCCGTTAACCTTCTAGTGCCCAATACCGCCATTTGGCGGGCTTCAGTCGAAGTTTTGAAAAGCTTCAATATGTACTTAAAAAGTGTTTATAATGATTCATAGTGATTTTACCGAAGGCCGTTTAGAAATTAATTTGGGCACTAGGGGGTTAATAGATTTCAATTATGCATCCCAAAATCCATTTGACTCGCAAGGGCGACCAACTAATAGTTCATCAAGACGAATTCACCGCTATCCTCATCAAATTTGCAAAATTATTGGTACATGGCCGGAATTTAGTGGAGACAACAATACTGTTCCTTTGGTATCCTTTCTGAAAACCGTAGACATGTTATGCCGTTCATACGAAGTGGACAAGGACGAACTAAAGCCACATGCTCATCTGTTGTTTACCGGAGATGCATATACTTGGTACACCACTTATGTGGACAAATTCATAACATGGGAGGCTTTGCTGTATTATCTAACCATGCGGTACAATAATCCAAACCGAGACCGGTTCATAAAAGATGAAATGAGAAATAGAAAACAGAAACCCAACGAATTATTTAGCGCCTTTTTAACCGATCTGGATTCCTTACAACAAAGATTAATTCACCCAATGTCAGGCAAAAGTGTTTCCGGTTCGATGCGCTAGAACAGACTCTTTTTACACCCCGTTCCCGTGGCGTAAATCAAGAGGTGCACATGATAGACGCTAATGTCGAGGCAAATTTGCTGGAGGAAGAACTGAACGCAGTCGACCTTAAGCAGGCACGTCCGGCCAAACCAATAAGTGCTGAAAAAACACTAACGCGTAGAGAAATAACGAGAGATGATGTTGTATGCTGGAATTGTCGGAATGTAGGACACCTTTGGAGGTTTTGTCCAGAAGTAAAACAAGTGTTTTGCCACCTGTGCGGATACAATGGGAGGGTGGTTGCAAACTGCCCGGGAAGTCACCCGATAAACAACCGACAAACTGGGGTTTCAAAAAACTGGTCAAAAGAAAATGCGTAGGGAACCAAGCTTCTTCTAGCGTGAAAAATGAGGTTCCCAAAGAACACCAACGCCCTTTTCTTATTTATACTGAAGGTTGGCAAAGGTTGAAATTCTGAGATATGAGATGGAGGCATTAGCAGATACGGGAGCGGGTATAACAATTTTAAATTCGCCAGAATTAGTACAACAACTTGGTTTGAAAATTCACGCTGTTAATTTGAAAATACGAACCGCAGATGGAACAGCACATAAGTGTATAGGCGGCGTAAACGTGCCATATACCTAAGGTAGGAAAACAGTCGTAATACCCACCGTAATTGTAGAAAATCTTTCCCAAAAGCTAATCCTAGGAATGAATTTTCTCAATCTGTTTGAATTTGAGCTCCGCAGTCTGCTATCAGGAAACTCGGCAAATGAAACAGAACATGATAGATCATCGACCGATTGGATCGACCTTAACTACGTCGAAATTTTTTTTGGTGACAATCAAGAGGCGATCGTTTTCACGGTGATACCAGAAACAAAAGTTCCGACTTACGAAAACCCGGAAATATACTATAGTCTTGAACTGCCAACACTGGACTACCCGGAACGGGCACTAAGAAACCCCGAAGATATTAAAACTGAGCATCAACTCACGGAGGCTCAGCACTTCCGACTATTCAGCACAGTAAGGAAAATCCCTCAGACGAGTGAAGGAAATCTAGGTAAGACGACCTTACTGAAGCATACAATAGAAATATTGCCCGGTGTTGTTGCGCGCAGGAAACAGCCCATGTACAAATACTCCCCTTTGGTCGAGCGCTAAGTGGATACGGAAATCGAGCGGATGAAATCGTCGGGAGTCATAGAAGAGTGCCCAGGTGCGGTGGATTTCTTAAACCCTATCGTACCTGTAAAAAAGACAAGTGGAAGGTGGAGAATCTGTCTAGATTCACGATTGAATCAGGTAACTAAACACGATGATTTTCCTTTCCCCAGCATGACAAATGTTCTACACCGAATAAAAAAATCCATTTTTTTTTTTCAATTATCGAGCTGTCGGAATCGTACTACCAAGTTCCATTAGATCCAGGCTCGAAAAATACGACTGCTTTTCGCACCGGAAAAGGGTTATTTCGATTTACTGTAATGCCGTTCGGTTTGACAAATGCACCGGCAACGATGGCCCATTTGATAACGAAGGTGCTCGGCCATGACCTAGAACCATATGTCTATACATATCTTGACGATACGATTGTGGCGACACAGGACTTTGAGACACACATACTAGACACACATCTGGAGATAATTGCGGAACGATTTCGCGCCGCCGGCTTAACAATAAATATACAAAAAACTAAATTTTGCCACAAGGCCATCAAATACTTAGGGTACGTTTTGTCTGAAGAGGGTTTGTCGTTAGATCCAGCGAAAATTCAGCCGGTTTTGGATTACCCAACACCGAAAACTGTGAAGGACCTACGAAGACTCCTAGGACTAGCAGGATTTTATCAAAAATTCATTAGAGACTACTCAGGCATTACTACGCCAATATCAGATCTTCTTGAAAACGGTAGGAAAGTGATTTGGTCGCCGGAAGCAGATATGGCCTTCAATAGATTGAAAGCGGCATTGGTATCAGCACCAATCTTCGCGAACCCAAATTTTGACTTACCGTTCATCATCGAAACAGATAGTTCGGATCAAGCAAATGGAGCGGTCTTGACACAGATTCAAGCGGGAGAACGAAAATGTCTAGCATTTTTTTCAAAAAAGTTGTCGGGGACGATACTGTGCAACCGAACGGGAATGTTTAGCCGTTTTGTTGAGTATAGAAAATTTCAAACATTTTGTAGAAGGAACTCGGTTTATAGTACAGACCGATGCGATGAGTTTAACCTTTTTACAAACCATGTCAATTGATTCAATGGCTCCCCGCATAGCACGGTGGGCGTTAAAGCTGTCCAAATACGAGGTATCCTTCGAATACCGAAAAGGAACTGAAAATGTTTCAGCCGATTTTTTGTCTAGAGGGGTTAATCAAATATCCGTCGACCGCCCAGATGCATATATCTCAGGCCTGTACGAACAAATCTCCCGACATCCTAAACGCTTCAAGGACTTTCAGATTATGGATGGAAACATTTATAAATACATCACTAACACCACGGGGTTGGACGATGCCGGGTTTCAATGGAAATACGTAGTCCCCGCAACAGAAAGACAGTCGGTCATGCAACAGATACACTGAGAAGGCCATCATGGGTTTGTAAAAACTTCGGGGAAAATCCGAGGAAAATTTTACTGGCCACGAATGTCTAGCGACATTAAACGATATTGCGCTACCTGTGAGGTGTGCAAAGAATCAAAAATAGACAACGTCAATCGTACCCCACCATGTGGAAAGAGGAAAATATGCTAGAGGCCATGGGAAATAATTTCCTTAGACTTCCTAGGGCCGTATCCGCACTCCAAAAAGAGAAACATTTGGTGTTTGGTTGTATCAGATTTCTACAGCAAATTTGTTTTGGTACAATGCATGCGGTCAGCAACTACTCAAGCAGTTTGTGCCTTTCTGGAAAACATGGTATTTTTGGTATTTGGTGTGCCATCGATATGTATATCAGATAATGCATCGGTTTTTACGTCGAAAGTATTCGAAAAGCTGTTAAGTTCCTACCAGGTAACGCACTGGAACTGAGCCATGTATCATCCGGGGCCAAACCCTACAGAGCTAGTAAATCGTGTCATAGTAACGGCTATAAGATGTTCATTGAACAAAAAGGTGTCGCACAAAGAGTGGGACGAAGACGTCAACCGTATTTCAATGGCCATTCGCAGTTCTGTCCATGACTCAACTGGTTTCACACCGTACTTACTAAATTTCGGCAGGAATATGATCAGTAGCGGGATAGAATACGATCACCTGGTCACTTCCGAAGGTGAAACCGACACCGCTTCTTTCCGGGAAAACCAGAAAACACTATTAGAAATAGTTCAAGAAAATATGAAAAAAGCGTACCGCAAATACGCGCATAATTATAATATTCGGAGCAACCCAAGAAGACAATTCAAGAAGGGGAAGTAGCATTTAAAAAAATATGCACCAATCGGATAAAAGCAAAAACTTTGTTGGGAAATTTGGAAGCAAATACACCAAAGTTCGTATCAGACAAAGGATCGGATCAAATACATTTATCCTAGAAGAGTTAGACGGAAGAAGGATTCCTTGTACATATCATGAAACCGAAACCGCTTCTTTCCGGGAAAACCAGAAAAAAACTATTAGAAATAGTTCAAGAAAATATGAAAAAAGCGTACCGCAAATACGCGCATAATTATAATCTTCGGAGCAACCCAAGAAGGCAATTTAAAGAAGGGGAAGTAGCATTTAAAAAAATATGCACCAATCGGATAAAAGCAAAAACTTTGTTGGGAAATTTGGAAGCAAATACACCAAAGTTCGTATCAAACAAAGGATCGGATCAAATACATTTATCCTAGAAGAGTTAGACGGAAGAAGGATTCCTGGTACATATCATGCCTCTTTTTTAAAGAAAGCATAAACATCTTTTCAAGCTATGTCGGTATGTGTTCACTGGTTGACCATGCACAAACAAAACCAAACGAAACACTAGATGGATTTACGATAAACTAACCATCAGGAGACCTAAAAGAAGATAAGAAGGAATCAGAACAGCAATTTCTAAGAGCCTGAGGAGAAACTAAAGGAATGAGGTTGGGTTCGCGTCATACCACGAGTATCAGAATAAGAGACGGGGAAAGCTGCGCCAGAGCGGAGAAGCATAACTTAGTTCACAACGTAAAAACAGAAATCAAGTACGGAAAGGCCTGCGAAGATAGAAAAAATTAAAATATTTCATAGTAAGCATGTGAAATTAAATTAACTTTGACAGCTTTGACAAGTTAGGAAAGTACCTACCGTAAATTCCGCTACATAATCTTGTTCGAATCGAGTTCGAAAAAAAAATTGTATGCAAGATTGGTTCGAATCCCTCGATTACCTAGAGATAGGGACACATCGAAAAAAGTAAAATTTCCAATAGAAGGAAATGAAATTTTCCATACATATATGGAGTGGAAAAAAATGAAGAAGGTTGAGAGCATTTTCTTTTACCCTGAGGTAAAGTAACTATGGGAAAATATATGGAATCGAAGTTTCTGCACAATTTTGTGAAAATATTATAGCAGCTTGAAAAATATCACTGTTCAGACATTATGAAGTAAGAATATGAAAAGAACCAGAAATTTTTTTCACGTTCTGTTGACTAGGTGAAAAGTAAATTTAAAGAGAGGAGGGAATTGCGTGCATGTCGAAATGCCAGCAAGAATGACGAACTAGGTGATTAAGACTAGGTATTCGAAAGCATAATCGGAAATAAGGCAAAGCAATAGATTAGCGCGGTTGGGAAAAAACGTACTAGATAATGAGACTACTAAAATTAAAAAAAAAAATAATCTAAAAGTATTTTTTTTTAAAGTAAGCGTGGGCGAATGTAACGATATACATTTTTACATCAGACAAAACAAAACGTGGGATGGGCAGGCACCTGAGTAGTGCACTTGTTCGAATGATCGTGAGCCTAGTATCCAGCCATGGTCGAAGCACCGAACTGTGCTGCCCGGTTGCCACTTTTGCATCGAAACACGGCACGACGTGTATTGCAACTGCAACTGAGTGTTAGTGTTGAATCGACAACACGCAGAGCGATAGCCGAACCACCGCTGGCAGTGGCTGTTTTTCATTTTCGCCACGGGTGTTTCAAACTTCGGCAAACACCGGAATCGAGGGATTTGGCTTCGTAAAAACACCGGCCGCAGCCGAGAGTTTCAACTTCGAGAAAGCATCTCGACAACACGCTCGCCTGCTTGTCCTAGCGCGGGTTGATTTGATTAGTGTTGGAAAATATCGAGCAAAATCCGTTTGCGAGTTTTGATGTTTTCAATCAAACCTAACTCGCTTTGGCAAGAGAGTGCGAGGTCGCAAAAGCACTTGTTTACTTGTTAATTTAACGGTCATTTAGGATGAATCCTATATGGTATTTTGCAAGTGCAAGAAATAATTCGTATGCTTTGTGCCGTCAGCGATAAATCAACAACTATTGTTAGCGCCGAAATTAAACGATATTATCGATAAGAAGCGATCATCCAAATTAACGATAAATATAGATATCTTTTCCATCTGTAGATTTGGCCGTGGAATTTTAACAAATTAGACGCTGACTGGACTATTTGGCATCAATCCTAGAACAGAATACTTTTTGTTTTGTATGGCGTCTTATGATAGAGAAATGCGGTTGAATTAGTTTACTATAGCGTTTGTCGGCATTTGCGGGAAGCCCCAAAGAGAGTAATGTTTAATATTGATAATTTGTGGAACATAAAAATATGCAAGAGTAGAAATTTTTCTGAATATATTTTTTAAATTTTTTTTCAGTTGGTTAATTTTTCGAATGGACAAAATTATTCTTCAAAATATTGTCGAAGAAACCATACCGATCGAATAAACCGTTCCACAGTGTTTTATTTTGCCGTTTTCGTGCGATTGGATAAATAGACAATCAAATGTTGATTATAACCATAATGTATGTTTCAAGATATTCAAAAATGCATCTTTCGATATAGGAAGATGAGTGATCAATCCACCTAAAAGTGAGATAGAAAATTTACTTTTTTATCAGATTGAGATAGATGCTTGATGTCTCCGGCAAAATTTTAGGTGATCTAAAAACAAGAAACTTGGCCGAAGACATCATGTTTCTATCGCTTTCATATTATGAGCAACATAAAGTTTTCTATTAAGAGGTACTGAAAATCACAATTTTCATTATATCTTTTTTCTCAGATTTTTCCGAGTTTTCAAACCTTCTACAAAGTTATCAGTCATCCAAAAATGCATGTTTATGCAGAACATTGTTTTTTTTATCTCCCAAAATAAAAAAGTTTTTTGACATATTTCGATATTTTTGGAGATATTTTCACCTCAATCATCTCCAAATTACGCAATTTTACGCAAGTGGCAAATCCGTACGATAAAATAACTATCTTAAGACTTACAATAAAAGGCAAAAAACTTTTGTATGTAACAGTATGTAAGCAGCCTTTCCGCCTGTTTTTCAAAGCTATTTGATGCCGCTTTTTATGTACAAAAATTTTAAAATGAAGAGTTTTGAGTTTCGAAGGTGGCACTAAATGATCTTTAGTTTAACTTGCATGCATGCTTTGGTAAGGGTAGAAATAGGTGAATATGTTAGAAATAAATTTAAATTTTTTAATTTAAATATATTTTTTCAGTATTCTAAGCGTGGATGAAAATAGTAGCTTTTTTTCAAATTCCATTTATTTTTCTTACCCGATTTCAAAAGGGACGAGCAGAGAAAATTTTTAATGTCCACTTTTGGCCACTCACGTGCTTCTGTGATAACAGGATCTGACGAAATGAGCAACCAATGCAGCGGGAAATCTTACTAGTATGAAATTCTCTTTATCTAAAGATTAATATAAGAAAAAACTCATATTTTGGTTAATCTATTTTTAACACTAACATCACCATAGTGTGCATGCATAATTGGGTCCTAAAGATATACCAGTTTTTATATATCTTTTGAATAAGCCGCGTTTTCTGAGCAAAACGTGATTTTTAAAAAATGTTTATCGTTTTCCTTCGATTTTTAAATGAAGATTTAAAAAAACTGCTCGAAAGGTCTAAGTTGATGTTTCGCCCATGTACGGTATATGAGAGAACTGTCATTTAAGGCATTTCGAGCAGTTTCTTATTTTTCATTTAAAATCGAAGAAAAACGATAAACATTTTTTTAAAATCACGTTTTGCTCAGAAAATTGCACTCTTTCAGCTGATATATAAAAATCAGAAAACCGTTTTAAACTTTAGGACCCAATTAGCTGAAGATCGTTTAGTGCTACCTTCGAAACTCAAAACTGTTTTATTTTTGGATTTTTTCATGTAAAAATCGGTATCAAATAGCTTGAAAATCAGGCGGAAAGACTGCTTACATACTCTTACATACAAAAGTTTGTACCTATTATTGTAAGTCTTAAGATAGTTATTTCATCGTATGGATTTGCCACTTGCGTAAAATTGCGTAATTTGGAGATGATTGAGGTGAAAATATCTCCAAAAATATCGAAATAAGTCAAAAAAAATTTATTTTGGGAGATAAAAAAACAATGTTCTGCATAAACATGCATTTTTGGATGACTGATAACTTTGTAGAAGGTTTGAAAACTCGGAAAAATCTGAGAAAAAAATTATATGAAAATTGTGATTTTCAGTACCTCTTAATAGAAAACTTTATGTTGCTCATAATATGAAAGCGATAGAAACATGATGTCTTCGGCCAAGTTTCTTGTTTTTAGATCACCTAAAATTTTGCCGGAGACATCAAGCATCTATCTCAATCTGATAAAAAAGTAAATTTTCTATCTCACTTTTAGGTGTATTGATCACTCATCTTCCTACATCGAAAGATGCATTTTTGAATATCTTGAAACATCTCCGAACATACATTATGGTTATAATCAACATTTGATTCTCTATTTATTCAATCGCACGAAAACGGCAAAATAAAACACTGTGGAACGGTTTATTCGATCGGTATGGTTTCTTCGACAATATTTTGAACAATAATTTTGTCCATTCGAAAAATGACCCAGGTGAAAAAAAAAATTTAAAAAAATATATTCAGAAAAATTTCTACTCTTGCATATTTTTATGTTCCACAAATTATCAATATTAAACATTACTCTCTTTGGGGCTTCCCACAAATGCCGACAAACGCTATAGTAAACTAATTCAACCGCATTTCTCTATCATCAGACGCCATACAAAACAAAAAGTATTCTGTTCTAGGATTAATGCCAAATAGTCATGTCAGCGTCTAATTTGTTAAAATTCCACGGCCAAATCTACAGATGGAAAAGATATCTATATTTATCGTTAACTTGGATGATCGCTTCTTATCGATAATATCGTTTAATTTCGGCGCTAACAATAGTTGTTGATTTATCGCTGACGGCACAAAGCATACGAATTATTTCTTGCACTTGCAAAATACCAGTGCAAAATACGAAGTTGAAACTCTCGGCTGCGGCCGGTGTTTTTACGAAGCCAAATCCCTCGATTCCGGTGTTTGCCGAAGTTTGAAACACCCGTGGCGAAAATGAAAAACAGCCACTGCCAGCGGTGGTTCGGCTATCGCTCTACGTGTTATCGATTCAACACTAACACTCAATTGCAGTTGCAATACACGTCGTGCCGTGTTTCAGATATGCCACTCAGTGTAGAGCGTGGTTTGGACATGGCTGCTAGTATCTGATAGTGGAACTACTAGCGATCGTGATAATTTAATGTCTACGTGCGGGCGTAAATGAGACCCGGCTTATAGCATGCTAATGACGTCATTCGGGAAAGTTCCAGACAATTCTGGGTTGAAATAACAGAAAATAAAATAGACCAATCAAAATGCGCGACAGAAAACCTTGCCAACTACGTCAGTAGGGAAGTGTGGTCAACTCGTCCACTTTCGTGGAGACTATACTCGAGTGCAGTTGTTCCAGCAGTGATTGCAAAGTGAAATAATCAAAGCGCGCGTAAGCGATTGTAAAGATTACATGTAGGAAGTGAATCGATTTTAATAGCGTTTAGCATAAAGTATTCCTAATTTCAGTTGCGCGAACGAAATTGAATACGAAAATTTATAAAAGTTCGTGGTAGTTGAAAAACGTTTGTGCTAAGTCAGGTAAGGAGATTAGTACAATAACCATATGCGTGCAGGTGGTAACATGATAAAATGTTGAATAGGTTCACACCCATTCAACGTGGGTGCAAGTGTAGGCTAAGGACTCGAGGGTGGATTGGTCGTGCTATTTGGCAGGCCGCTTGTGCTCCACGTGACAGTGTCCGGGTACGCAAGCCGTCCCGAAGGATTGGGCCGTTGACAATCGGCCGCGGTGCCGCCACCTAGCGCAGACGACCTTCCGCTGACATCACTGCTAGCCTAGTCACCACGTGGGAGCTCCCGACCGCCGTTGGATCGCCAATTACGAAGAAGGTTCACGTAAGCGATAGAGTAAGCACGCAAGAAAGCATAGGCAGCCGAAAAACGGCGAAAGAAAGTTGGCGTCGAGAAAAAATCCAGAATAGGAGTTAGCACAAGCGATCGTTCATGAATCTGTTCAAAAATATATTGTTGAATGAGTTAAAAGAGAATAGAAGACTTTACGCAAGCAACTATTGATACACTTCTTAGTAATGATTACTGTTTAGATCTCAACCAAGCTCGAGTCCTTTAGTAGTTTGACAAAGGTGGGCGCGCATTCAAATTGGTTCTGTTTACGTTACTAGTGTGGTTGAGGTACTGTATTACCCGCCCGGGGGTGGAGAGTCTTTGGCCGGACACAAACACGCTCTAGCGGCCTTCCCTAAATACGGAGAAGTGGCGCTTAAATCGCTAGAGTTTTGGTAACCGCCGCGTGGTACGAGATACGGACTGTTAATTTGGTTTTTGGTGGTAAATATTAGGGTCGAGTTACAAGGTGACAGGTGACTGTATCGGTAATCGAACTCCTGCCTTCCAGCTTAGATTGCTGTGCTCTTTCCGACGGAAACCTATTCCTATTGTCAAAACATAAAAAAGCAAAGCAAAACCTTGGTGCTATGATTCGGAACTCGATCTGAATTATTTCTAGAGAAACATTTCAAAAGGTCCTATCGGCTTTTACCGATTTTTTGATCGATCACTTTCATTCAATTACCACAACTTAACAAACACCTTTTCCGGCACGTAATTTGCACAAGTTGATAGCGGAGGGATCACTCTAGCCTTCTGAACGAAAACCACACTTGGGAGAGTTACTAAAGCTGGGCCATTACCAAAATGAAATTACGCTTCGGAAAAACGATGAAAGCAGATAGGACCATTTGAAATGTTTGTCGAGATTTATACACAGACTTCGCAGCCAACTGTTCTAGTGTACAGGACAATTGCGAGGATGGCGCGCTACGATCCTACTGACACTTACAGTCTTTCCCGAGCCGAGACTCGAACTCACGATGACTGGCTTCTTAGGCCAGCGCCGTATCTCGAGACTGTCTGGGAGATATTGTCAAAACATATGAGTATTCAAAACATGAGAAAAACAAACTTTGAAAAAAGGGCTGAGCAAAAGCAAACATTTATGTAAAATTAATGTGTTATCGAAATTGATTAAATGTCTTTCTGATAGTCTAACCTGCCTCTCGATGTTAACCCCACTGTTGGAATTACTTTTTAAAATAATGTCTCTGTCTTCAAAACAGAAAAATATTCGTCTGGCTCCTAATACTGGGAGAGCCAAAAAGGGGCCCATAATAGCGGGAATCGGAAGAGCATAACATTTTGTAAATTTTTGATTAGATAAGTTGTGTAAGATCGAAAATATATTTTCAACATCAAACTTTAATGCATTTAGCACAAGTTGGTAAAAAAGCGAAGGTTTAATCTTATTTTTTTTTATTATTTATCGTTAATTAAAAAACTCAATAATGCTCAGCTGGCCCATAATACTGGTATGACTGTACCTTTATTGGATTATGTTTTGCAATTGAAGGATGTTTTCCAAAAACCGGAAGTCGCAAATTCGGATTTCAAAATGAAGTATGGAGTTGATTCCTGGATTCTGAGCATCATCTCGAGTACTGAAAAACTCACATTGGGTAATGTTTGTCCCTTTTAGACTGGTTTCCAAAAACCGGATGCTACTGTCTAGAAATTTAAAATGGCGTCTGAAGATGATTTCTGGCTTCAGGGTATCATACCGCTTCCCCAAATCGTCAACTCCAACCGTCGAGATAGTTGATATTTGTCACTTTAGGCTGTTGATCGGAAACTGTCGCCATTTTCGCCTTCTAAATACTCAGATTAGGCAGTTCCGCAATTTCACGATGGATTTTATGATTTTATGATTATCAGGCAACCAGAAATGGTCATCTGGATTAAAAATTGGGTTTTTGGTCGGATTCTGGCCACTGGGTATAATCCAGGTTTCAAGAACCCTTATTGATTGGTATTTGGCCATTAGGGTGCGGTTTCGGTTTTCGATTTTTTTTTGATGCCAAATGACTTAAAAACGCATGAAACGTCGAGAACTGGTGTCATCTGAAAATTTTTTTTAGTAAAAATCGATTATCTGGGACTTTTTCAATTGTGGAAGCCGGAATTTAAAACATTTAGAATTTTTTTAATGAAATTGATCGCTAGTCTCTCAAAATAACCTGTATAATGATAAACACTATGACTAGCATCGAATACATTATGTTTCATTAGGGTGGTTCATTTATTCGGCATAGGGTGGTTCATGGTTGGTAAACGGCTGGGCATTGCGTACCAGCAGTACACCCGTACTAGTTGGCATAAAATAGACCCCAGTGTGGTCCATAGCATAATGCCCAGCAACTTCTATCCCTACCTCCACGTGGTACCGACTGGGATGCGAGCAACCAAGGGAAGATCGGTGAACCGGTGGGAACTTGGTCGTATGCTGACAGGGAAGGGGGAGTTGTTCTCCTTGGAGAGCAGCTTGCCTGAGCGTCTGTTCCCCAGGTCAGGGGCGGCTCAAACAGCGACTGATCCGAAGCGGACGGCTGAACTATGAAATGCGGTGTCTCGCCAGCTACACCCAAGACGGCAGTCCCGTCGCGAGACTAGGCATCGCAGCCCTAGTAAGACAGCATGCTGGAAATAAACATACTACGAACAATCCAGAGAATAATACGAATCGGAACAATCGGTATAGACCTAGGCAAACGAAAAAGGACAACGATTGGAAACTTGGTACTTGGAATGTTATGACTCTGCTCGAACCGGCACGCGTGGGCATCTTGGCCAGAGAGCTACGGAAGGCAAAAGTGGAGATAGCAGCCATACAAGAGGTGCGTTGGCCCAAAACCGGGGAACGTGAATTCCGGGCGGTCGATCCGACCGCGGGCACTTCTTTCAAGTATCACATCTACCACAGTGGCGGCGATAGAGCGGAACGGGGTGTCGGTTTCGTACTACTTGGAACCCAAAAGAAGCGTGTTATTAGGTGGAGGCCTATTAATGACCGTCTATGCGTATTGAGGATCAAGGGCAGATTCTTCAATTACAGCCTTATCAACGTGTACGCGCCGACAAACGATAAAACCGATGACGTAAAGGAGGAGTTCTATGAGCTCCTCGAGAAACCGTATGGAGAGTGCCCACAACACGATATAAAGATCGTCATCGGAGATACGAACGCACAAGTCGGACGAGAGGAGTTCTTTCGTCCCGTTATTGGTAGGAAAAGCCTTCACTCTACCACCAACGACAACGGCTTGAGGCTAGTGAACTTCGCCGCTGGAGACACCCCAACGGAGAAGCCTGCTCCCAGATCGACCACATGCTGATCGACGGCCGGCACTTCTCAGACGTCATAGATGTGCGGTCCTTTCGAGGGCCAAACATTGACTCGGATCACTATCTCGTGGTAGGCAAGATTCGCGCCCGGTTGTCCAATGTATTTAAATCGAGATCGGCGAGGAAGATACATCTGAACATCCAGAGGTTATCAGCGGAAGAAGTTGCTGCAGAGTATACTCGGAAAGTTGATAGACGGATCGGTGGACCAGCTGGAGTGGACCTGAACGAGCAGTGGAAGCACATCCATGATGCGGTCAGCGAAACAGCGCAAGAGGTGATAGGCATGACAACGGGAACCACGCGTAGTGGGTGGTTCGATGCTGAGTGCCTAGAGGTGACGGAGGAGAAGAATCGAGCCTACGCCAACACGTTAGTAGCAGCTAATCGTGTAACGCGTCAGATGCGGGAGAAATACCGGGTGGCAAGAGCTGCCGAAAAGAGGCTTCATCGCCGTAAGAAACGTGAGCACTACGATCGCGTCCTCGCGGAGGCGGAGAATTGCTTCACCAGGCACGACACGAGGAGCTTCTATGGAACGATCAACGGAATCAGGAACCGGACCGTGCCAGTACCTGCCATGTGCAATGACAGGGAGGGGAACCTGATTACCGATAAATCGCAGGTGGCCAGGCGTTGGAAGCAACATTTCGAAGTGGTGTTGAACGGCGAGGAAGGGAGGAGAGTCGTCGAGGGGAACAGGATAGAAATTGGGGAGGACGGACAAGCTGTGGACCCACCAACATTGGACGAGGTGAAGAATGCTTGCAAAGAGCTAAAAAACAACAAAGCCGCTGGGAAGGACGGCTTACCGGCCGAACTTTTCAAAGTTGGGAGCGAGCGGCTGTGTAGTGCAATTCACCAGATTATCCTAAGGGTATGGTCTGAGGAACAGCTACCTACGGACTGGTTGGAAGGACTCATATGCCCTATCTACAAGAAGGGACATAGACTCGAGTGTAGTAATTATCGAGGCATGACCCTCCTCAATTCCGCTTACAAAATTCTCTTCCGTATCCTGTTCCAGCGACTGAGGCCGTTGCAGGAAGCCTTTGTTGGAGAATACCAATACGGTTTTCGAGTGGGGCGATCTACAACGGACCAGATGTTCACCTTGAGACAGATCCTAGACAAGTTTCGAGAACACAACCTGCAGACACATCATCTGTTTATAGACTTTCGAGCGGCGTACGATACAGTGAAACGCAACGAGCTGTGGCAAATAATGCTAGAACATGGTTTCCCAACTAAACTGATTAAACTGATACGTGCGACGCTCGACGGTTTCACATCATGCGTCAGGACAGCGGGCGAATTTTCGGACGCATTTGTGACGTTAGATGGTCTGAAGCAAGGGGACGGGCTCTCGAACTTGCTGTTCAACATAGCTTTGGAAGATGCGATACAGAGGGCAGGTGTGCAGAGGAGCGGCACCATCATCACTAAGTCTCACATGCTTCTGGGCTTTGCGGACGACATTGATATAATTGGTGTTAACCGTAGAGCAGTTGAGGAGGCCTTTACGGCTCTCAAAAGGGAAGCTGCGAGAATTGGACTCACCATAAAAACTGCCAAAATGAAGTACATGGTGGTGGGCAGAGAGCGTGGTAGTTCTACGGGTGTTGATGCTGCGGTGGAGATGGATGGGGATATTTTCGAAGTGGTCGACGAATTAATTTATCTTGGTACTCTCGTGACATGTGACAACGAGGTGAGCCGCGAGGTGAAGAGGCGGATTGCGGCGGCGAATTGGGCTTTCTTTTGGAAGGACAAAGTACTATCTACAACTTTGCCGAAGACACTATGTCAATCAAACAAACCGTTTCGACTGTAGACCAGGCCCGTAGGTACCGGGGGGGCTAGGGGACTTAGCCCCCCCACGCGTTTGTATTGCCCCACCACGCAATTTTCTCATGTATGTGATTGACACTAGGTGAAAAAATTCAAAAGAAAAATTTGAAATATTAGCAATAAACATTATTGAATAGTCAGTTTTTTTAATGCTAACGGTATCAGTCAAGTTTTTGGCCGAGCAAATATGCCAAAAAGGATAAGTTCTTCAATCTTTTGGTGAGCCAGTATCCTAACTTCCTGCAATATGACCTTGTGATTCATGTTCATGTTCAGTTCAATATATTTTGGCCAGACTTTTCCACATCTCGGAAGCATAGCCCAGACCGTTGCCTGGCCCGAACAACTCCTTCCGGTTCGGTCCGGAATAAAATCAGACTATAAAAATTGTAGTCTGACCGGACTTTGAACTAGGCATTCCACACTCTACCTGGTCTGATGGTAAACACTGATCAAACAAAGCCTATCGTAAAATTTAAAATTTGGGCTGACGGTTGCATCGCTCCATTCTCTCAGTATTTCTTCGCGAATAGATTCTCTCAGTATCGTTGGTTGACATCGGTCGGCGACTCTCGAACCTGATTTATTTGAATTTCGTTTAACGATAGGGCTCAAAAGTTTCGTCTTCTCGAAAAAAATCTTCCAAAACATTTTTTTCCGATAAGGTACACCTGATCTCGACGTTTCATGCATCTTTTAGACATTTGGCATAAAAAATTCGATATCGACGATATCATGAACTTTTACCTGTGCATTTCATCACCTCAGCTTTGAGGGACGTGTTCCCAAAGGCCGATTAAGCTGAAATTTTGCATGGGGACTTTTGAACCCTACCGCTAAGCGATATTCGAATGACCTTTTTCCATACATCTCACTGGCGCCCTACTGTATATCTTCCATTACTCGTCAATTGAGGTGAGTATTTTTACGGCTGGGTATTTGAATACAAACTCGATATGAATATAAAGTAAGTGTACGAAGCTCTTACTCAGTTAGAGTAAAACTAGCTGAACCTGCGTCAAAAATTGGTCCCCTGAAACTCAATTACACAATGTAAACCTGCTCATTTAAGTTTGCAATTTGTAGATTTTTTTATTTTTAATAAGGAGGTGTTTAACCACAAGCTGGCTCGCCACATTAAGACAGAAATGATAAAGTTCATATCCCTGCTTTATTTCCGGGAAATTCCGGGAATATAAACCCGGAAAACCGGATTTTCGGGAATAAGAAAATTCTTACGGGACACCCCTAACGCTAATTTGAAAATAAATGAGCTTCTGAATCTTTAGGTGCTAAAACAATCGAAATGGGACGAAAACTGCAAACGGTATAAGAATTTCAATTTGTGAGTACCCGAGAACTCCGTTGGACGCGTAAAGATCCTTTTTTTGTCGAGCACATAACGGTTTTAAACTGCTTACTCCACAAAAAAAACGTTTTATTAAATAAAAATTCTCTGCCCCCACACGAAACGGAGTTTTTTAATTTCCAATAGAGCACGCTATGAGGACTTAAGAATATTTTTACAGTCAAAACGGTTTATTTGATTGGCATAGTGTATTTGGCAAAGTTGTAAATGATAACTTTGTTCCTCCAAGAAATGTACCCTGTAAAAAAAAATTAAAAAAACTTATTTTTTTTCTGATTTCTCCATGACCAGTTTCGTTGTTTAAGTAACCTTTCGTAGTTTTTATAAAAAAATCAGTTTTGTTTAAATGGGCTGTTTTGGATAATTATTTTTTTACTTTCTTTTAATTTTTTTTCAATAAAGTTAGTTTGTTTTTAGAGCATTTTTTTTGAAAAACAAAACTATTATCTACAACTTTTCCGAAGACGCCACACCGCTCAAACGAACCGTGTTGGCTCTAAAAATATTTGTAATCATCAATACCTATCCGAAATAGCATCAATAGCTTTTCAAAAAAGAGTTGTGTTTCGAAAAATTACACCAATAGCACAAAATGTATGGTCGAACTGTCAAAACGACGCAGTCAATTGTGTTGCGTATCTGATTGAGATCCCCATACTCTCATTATCGCTCTATCGATATAGTCTATTGTTCTACCATATAAGCCAGAGCACTGTGTGTTCGATCAAGTGTTGGCAAAGGACCAGGGCCGGGTTTAGGCGCTGGGAGGCCGGGGTAAATTTGTTTGTGAGGCCCTCTTTTCTCAAAACATTTAGTGTTAACTTAGTGGGGTTTCGGTGAAATGAGGTACCCACTATGTACTATTAATATTCATTTATTATGAAATAAATTAAGCTAATTAAAAGACGTGTGAGCCAGCTTGTGCTATAGCGAAGACTGATCTCCGCTCCACCGATCACTGCTTACCATCGTGGCATCTGTCATGCTGACGTTCGTTAGCTGCGGAGCCCAGGTAATATTGGTAATCGGGTGACCATCCAACACCTCCCTCTTTTTAATATAGCTGATACGGGTCATAACTCGCGGGCGGCCTTCGTTGCCTCGAAGACTGTCGAGTAGCCGATTGTTGCTGTTGGCTGCTTGGAGGGCCGCGTTGGCGTCGGCGTTGAGTTCGCGATTGTTGTTCGTCCACCGGTGCTGCATGTTTGGAACTAGTAGCATTGCACAAGTATCCAAAAGCATTGCACAAGTATCCAAAAGTATGCTCAATGGTATATTGAGACTCGCTGCTTGGCCCTGCTCATCCTGTTGCGCTGCCTGTTTACGACTCCTCAACTGGTTGCAATGAGATCGAATCATAATTTCCTTTGCTGGTAGCCATATGTTGTATAGCACACTTCCGATTCGTTCGATTACTATTCCGGCTTCCTGAAACCAATTATTTTGTCTGAAAACCTTGGCCCAGACGATATCCTGCGGATTATAGTTGCGAGCTCTTGCACCATGCTTACGGTTAAATTGTTTTTCCTGGAACGACGAATCTGATTTACTTGTTGGTGTGGGTGGACGAAGTAATTCTAGCGATGTGCGCATCGCTCTGCCAAGCAATAAATCAGCAGGGGACTTTCCTTCTGGTGCACTGCGGCATGGTGTTGACCTGTAACATTGCAGAAATATGTCGACAGCTTCCTCAACGGTTTCTCCCCCGGTATTAATTTTTCGAATAGCTCTTTTAAATGTGTCTACAAACCTTTCTACCAGCCCGTTGCTTTGTGGGTGAAATGGAGCCGTTCTTAAATGCTGAATCGCATTCCTATTACAAAATAACGCAAATTACTCACTCTTAAACTGGGGACCGTTGTCCGTAACTAACGTTTCTGGTGCTCCGAACCTCGCAAAAATACCACGAAGCAAGTGGTGATATCCTTCGTTCGAATTACTTCAGGCCACTTAGAAAATGCATCGACCAAAATTAGATAGTACTGTCCTGCCATGGAACCAGCATAGTCCAGGTGAACTCGTTGCCATGGTTTCTCCGGTGCCAGCCAAGATGATAAATTCGTCTTACGATCGGTTTTCGCCACGCTAGCACAATCGGTACAAACACTGACGGCTCTGATGACATCACTATCGATATTGGGCCAATATACATATTGACGGGCAATCGATCGCATCCGCTCTACACCTGGGTGCCCCTTATGTAGCTGCCGAAGCACTTGTTTCCGAAAAACCTGTGGAACGACCACTCGTTCGCCATACATAATGCACCCTTCTACGACAGAAAGAGCATCACGGCGCTGATAAAACTGTAGAAGTTGCGAATCTGCACTTTCAATTTTCTTTGACGGCCATCCATTCTTGATAAACTGAATCACTTGGCGTAAACTATCATCGGCTGCAGTCGCAGCGACAATTTGCTGAAACGAGAGCGGGAGAGCCGTGAGCGCTTCACTGGCAACATTTTTGACCAGCTGCTCCAGTTCCATGGTTGCAATAACGAACTCCTCTTGCGGTTGAATGTTTCTGTTTATCAAGCAAGACAGAATATCGGCATGTCCGAAGTTTTCTGTAGACACGTGACGGATATCAAAGTCATACAGCAAAAGAGTAAGCGCCCATCTCTGTAGTCTGTTTGCTGTATAAATGGGAATTCCCTTTTTGGATCCAAAAATTGTGAGGAGCGGCTTGTGGTCGGTTTCCAGAATAAAATGCCGACCGAAAAGCATTCGGTGGAACTTGGTTACCGCAAAAATCAGTGCTAACCCTTCCTTCTCAATTTGGCTGTATTTACTTTCAGCTGCTGTTAAGCTGCGCGACACATGACAAATAGCGCGCACGGTTCCATCTGGGAATATATGCGCAATTCGGGCCCCCAGGCCAAGCATCGATGCATCGGCTGACACAAGAATTTTAAGCTTCGGGTTGTAGTGCGTCAAAAGTAGTGGGGACTGGAGAATCTCTCGGAACCGGTCGAATGATTTTTGGCAGGCTGCAGACCACATCCAATATTTATTTTCGCAACCGGGATGATTTGAATCTCAAGATGTCAACTTTCGGTTACTAAGATGGTCAAATACCCTTCAATAAGTGTATTTTTGTAATCGAGATGATGTTCAGAGCGTGGATAACGACATTTTGTATTTCAAAAGATGACTTCCGGTTCCTGGAAACTAATATGGGTATTTTTGGAATCGGGATAATTCTCTTAGACTATTTGATGACACCAGACGCCATTTTGGGTTACAAGATGTCGACTTCCGGTTTCTAGGAAACAACCCAAAATGGTCGAATACCCCCCAATATGTGTATTGCTGGAAATAAAATGATGTCCTGAGACTGGAAATCGGCTTCAGACGCCGTTTTAAAATTCTAGATGGTGACTTTCGGTTCGTCTGGTGTCGTGTTCAGGTCTCTTGGCATCATTCCGAATCCAAAAGTGTTCATATAAGATGGTATTTCGATGTTTTTCCGAAACCGGAAGTCTCCATCTTGAATTTTAAAATGGCGCCTGAAGTCAAATCGCATTCAAAGTTGATTTCTGGTGTCTGCGCATCATCAGGATCCGGGAAATACACACATCGGTATTCGGCTATTTTGGGTTGTGTTCTGGAAACCGGAAGTCACCATCTTGGAATTCAAGATGGCGTCTGGAATCGTTTTCAGGTCTCTTGACATCATTCCGAATCCGAAATAACTCATATGTCCAGAAATACCCATATCGGGTGGTATTCAATCATTTATGGTTGTTTTGCGGAAACCGGAAGTCGCTATTTTGGAATCTAGTATGGCATCTTAGAAAAAAATTGAACACTAGAATCACTTAACTATATTTATGATTTTAGCAATAGTTTTTAAGATGTAGTCTACTATGATTGACGCAAATAAATAAACCTCAAAAGTATAAACAAACCAAACCATCTGGTGTCGTATTCGGGTCTCTAGCAGCCCCAGTGGAATCTATTCCGGATGGTCCATTTTCAGGGCATATCACCAAAACACCGAAAACCCGGCCTGTGGAAGTAATTTTACGACCTTTGAACCATTAATTGTAAGATTCTGTTCAAATACTCATAAAGTTTCTAAGATTCGGAACATATCCCCAGAAAACCGGATTTCCGGAAAAAGGAAAATTGTTTCGGGGCACCGCTAGAAAGAATCAGTGCAAAACTAGCAAAAAAACAATTAACTTTATTGAGGATAGTGTAATAAATACACTGTTCGTGCAGTGCGAACTTTTGCGCCGTAAACTGCGTACTTTTGCCCCGCATGCTGGGTAAAAGTTCGCATTTGAGTATTTTTTCTAAGAAGTGAAATTCTCATGCTACAAACAAAACTCGAAAAACTCCGGTAGTGCATTTCAAAGACAAAAGGTTCATGTACCGCTTGGAAACAAGACCGAATGTTATAATGATTGTTTGCAATAGTTCTGTTCCAAAAACAATTCATTGCGTACTTTTGCCCCTCACTACTCTACTTTTAATACACGTGGAATCGAAAACATTTTTTAAATATTCGAATTCCATGTACTTCCCGTGTGTGATTTTGAAAATGACATGAAAGCATTCAACATTTTC
The DNA here is from genome assembly GCF_029784165.1 of Wyeomyia smithii. NCBI lineage: Eukaryota > Metazoa > Arthropoda > Insecta > Diptera > Culicidae > Wyeomyia > Wyeomyia smithii. Next base: position 93,962,413 of record NC_073694.1, read on the forward strand.
CGCGAGACACAATCTTAGTTTTGGTTGAGATAAGTTTTTTTGCACAGAGTAGTTTTTTAAAACATTTTGTAGATTTGTTTTGTATTATCTTGCCATTTTACATGGTATTTTGCCACCCAACCGACAATGATATAACAAATATTATATTTTCAGGAATTTTCCTAGTGGTGTTCAGTGAAAAGTGATTTTTTTCATTTTATACTCATTTTTACACAATATCATAAACCACCCTATGTCGAATAAATGAACCACCCTAATGAAACATGATGTATTCGATGCTAGTTATAGTGTATACCATTAAACAGGCTATTTCGAGAGACTAGCGATCAATTTCATTAAATAAATTTTAAATGTTTAAAACTCCGGCTTCCACAATTGAAAAAACGACGACGTCCCAGAGAGTCGATTTTTGCAAAAAAAAAAAAAAATGACACCAGTTCTCGACGTTTCATGCATTTTTAAGTCATTTGGCATCAAAAAAAAAAATCGAAAACCGAAATTTCCCACTCGGGTGATTTTTCGGTTTTTAAAAAAGGCAAAACTTCAAATCAAAAGCACGAATCATGGTTCTAGACAGTTTCCTCTCTTAGTGTCCGCGATTTCCGAATTAAGGATTACGTCCATGTTAAGATGCATTTCTTGTGGTTGGCTGAGGTTTGCAGTTGTTGAAATGTTCCTTACTGGCGTACAATTGAATGATAATTTTTGTTTGAAAGCTTCTGATGTTGGACAAAGGATGTTTGGTTTGTTTTTCCTTGTTCTCCAGGTTTTGAGGCATCTGTGGAGGCAGAACAAAAAAAAATACAAGAACGAGCAAGGAGGACAGAATTGATCCTCCGATTGTTTGAGTTTTCAAAAGGTGAAGTTTAATTTTGTGTAACTCCTTCAGATTGTTGATGTTGATTTTGTGTAGTGTTACTGTGCTGGGAGATTTAGTCCCTACCTCGATGACTTTTCCAAATATGGGTGTCATGTAGTGTATATGATCGATGATTTTGTAACTATTCATGAACGTTTTATTCTCGATTTTGATTGTGCAATTGTCTGTCTCCACAATGGTTGGTGTAGATACGGTTCATGAATCTTCACATGAGTCTGTAACTTGAATTCCCGTTGTTGTGTTTACTAGGGTTTGCAATACTCCCGGGAATCGATTTCCCGGGAAACGGGAATGAAAAATCGCATTTCCCGGGAATTCCCGGGAACCAAAATGTGCATTTAAAAAAAGCAAAATGTGATTTTAAATGAAGTTTATCAGTCAAAGATAAAAAAAAAAATTTAAAATTTCATTCTCAATTCGCATGAAAAACAAAAAACAAATAAAATACAAAACCTATTCAAGTTAACATCAAAAATCCGTGATAGATCTTGCAGCATATATTTGCAGAAGAGAAGAATTAAGGGTCTTCATTTCGTCAAACAATCGCTTCAGATCCGCTGACAATTTTCTGTTAAACTCAAAAATGTTATTTTCTTCTGTAAAACTTTGCTCAAGTCTGCTGAATCACCGCTGATGTTCGATTTCTAGAATACTTTCAAATCACCGATTACAGCTTTTGCCACACTTAATTGAAAACTGGTGTCCAATTCTTTCAGTTTGTTGAAGAGAAAACTGAGTGTTATGCAGGCATTGGACGCGGAAAATATTTGCTATATTCGGTTATTTTGGGCAAAATATGTTTTACACTACAGTAAATATTTGCTGTTTACTTGAGGGTAGCAAACACATTCGCTATTTTTTTTAATTATTTTATTAAATTATTTATTTCAGGTCGAACTAGTTTGACGTATTTAATTTTATTGCAATATTGCATAAGAACTCGGGAATCCCGGGATCCCGGGAATCAATACTTCTGTTCCCGGGATCCGGGAATCCCGGGAAAAGCTATTTCCCGGGATTGCAAACCCTAGTGTCTACTAGTATTATACCTGGCATAATTTCTTTGCCTTCTGGTTGTTCGTTTTGTTTCGTGAATGAATATTTTGCTTCCAGGTTGGTCAGAAAATTCCGAATGCAATCGTCGTCAGCGTTGTTAAACTCGCTCGCAAAAAGCATGCGATACTCCAAGTGGCGTTCTCGCCGCTACCGACATCTCACACTAGAGATACTCCTGTCGTACTGTTTCTCATTCTCTTTTCCTTTTTTCATTTCACACTACCGAGCGTTGATGCTTGCGAGTTTTCTCATAGGCCGACACGCACTCTCGCTCGCGTACTTTCCCACTCGCGTGTACCTCCCTTTCTCGCGAGCACAACCGTCAAGACGCATTATGACGATACGGAGTGACAAGGTACGACAAAGCGGAGTGGCGATTACAGATTACGGAGATTACAGATTTTCTGGAAATAGTACAGAACTTTACAGATTTTTTTTTTTTGATTTTCGTGGATCGCGAAACAAACTTTTCGATATAGTTAAAAATCGAAAAAGAACTCAAATGCTATTGAGCGTATTGGAGGTTTCATTATATTTATATGTTACGCATAAACGTGTGCATAATTGTGTTTTTTATTTTAAGGGATATGTCCAGTACATATGCAGATATTTATACAGATTGAAATACCACCAAGGTGATTTTCTGAGATTCGAAATACAGTTGAAATTGTGGCACTGCGAGTAGGTGGTCGAATATCATACACGTTCAAGCATGCGATTCTATATAGATTTATCACCCCACTTTCGCTCGTCGGTGCACGATGCAAAACTGCTTGGCATCTGTTTAGCGATGGACAAGCCGCATGCGTGAGTCGGTGAACGAAGCATTTTCGTTTTCGGGCACATTTTTTCAAGCACTCCTAGTCAAGTACTCTTATTCGAGTACTCGCGTATTTGGCGTGAGTAAAAAAGCAAAAGAGAATTCGCGAGCGGCTGTATGCTGGCTGCTGCTCTGGCAAATGCATGGATAATAAAGAGTTTCTCGAAAGTGTGTGTGCGAACGACTGGAGAAGCGTAGCATACATCTCAGTCTCGAGCAGAAAGGAGTGGATATGTTTTGCTTCTCGCTCGTTTAGCAACGCTGATCGTCGTTAACTGGGTTGCTTTCCTCGCAGATTGTGCATTTGTTGTGTTGTTTATATAGCCTGTTTCTGTTTCGCGCCACATAACTCACGTCGGTCGGATTCTGGTGCCGTTCCTGCTGATTGGTTGCAACTTGAGTAGTTCAAAATCCTTGTCTTCTACTACTGGAATTTTTACTATAACAACGAAAAAGGTTTCTTTGAGTGCAACTTAGCTGTTAACATGTAAAAAGATTTCATCTTCGTAGGTTAGTTTGATACCCTGTTGGGTTAAGAAATTCCAAATTTAATCTTTTTTTCTAGAACTTTTTGTATAGAATATTTTTGTTCAGTGAATTTATTTTTGAGAGTACAATCTGTTCCTCTAAATCTTCTATTATTCGAATTATTATATCAAGATTAAATTTGAGATTAACAATACTTAACTCACTTTGGTTATTTTGAATTGATTTTTTAACATTCCTTAGTGTTTATGAGATGTTGTTTATCTGCTGCTCTGATAAGTTGTTTATCTTTATCTGTTTTGCTTGATTAGAGATAATTGTATTCATACTTGTTGCCTGATATTCAAAATGTTGGTTGATAAGTACTAGGTCGTCATTGTCCGGGTTTCCTGCTATGAATTTAATTGTGGAACCTAACACATTAATGAGTCCTCTTCTAGTTCGTTTTGGAAATAGATTGTTAATTTTTGTGTTGGCAGATTTCAACTTTAATTCGAGCGTATTTGTTAGATGAGTGGTAATTTTTATTTTATTGCTTAGATTTGCGATGTAGTTTGTTGGCGATAGAGAGAAAAGCTTCCCGGTTTGTGAAGACTTTTATTGGAAGAATTACAAATTCCTAAAATTATTACAGCATGAAATTTAACTGAGAGCAAACAATGTTTAATGCTACTTACTGCAGTAGCTCTTCGCTATCGCGCAACCCATTGTCAATAGCGTTATCCTATATTTTAATTATTTTAGCCTGGCATGTAGTAAATTGAAAGATTAAATTTTATTAATCATATCTTAAGCATAGTTAGATTTAAATTTTACCTCACGTGTAAGTCAAATAACTAATGTAGGTTAGCGGCATTATATGTTTCCACTATTTCTGAAATGCTGTTTTTATATAATGTTAGAGTAAATATAATTTGCTCATTGCATGGTATCTTATCAAAATTTTTATATCAATTTTTATAATATAAATGTAAGAAAAAAGAAAATTTTTAACTCTAAGCTTTAAGTTCAACGTGAGTTCACTATCGACTATTGTCTAATGACTGTTTCCTTTTGTTTTTGACGCTTGTGATAGCGATAACGTTTCTGGCGATCCTTCTGTCAGGTGATTGAACCAGCGGTGTATCAGGCTCGACAGTCGACGTTGCGATACCAACACTCTCCCCCTTAATGCGGCTGAGATCCTCTTGAGCAGAATTTTCTCCTACGCCAACGTCGAGCACAGCGAGCTTGACAGCCTGTCGCTCATATATACCTTTTGCGGTCTGAACTGTAGCCCACCTCACCTGCCTGTCTGGAGCTAGTTTGGTGGTGATCATTCGTCCCTTTGGCCAGCAATTGCGAGGGAGATTGGAATCGATAATTACCATGATATCGTTGATATCAATCGGCTTTACTTTCTCGAACCATTTAGTTCGTCGGGTCAAAGTGGGGAGATAGTCGTGTGGCCATTGCGCCCAGAACTGGTTTACCATGCGTTGCGACAATACCCAATTCTGTTTCAATTGAGACGTGCTGTTATCGAAGCAAGCCCATGGAAGTAGTCTATTTGACGAGCCAAGGAAATGGTTTGGAGTTAACACAGGGGATTGATCATCATCCAGCAGAATTTCAGTCAGAGGCCTTGAATTCACGTTATGCTCTACTCCTATCAGCACGCTCCGTAGCGTTTCGTCGGATGGTAGCCGGCTCGGCAGTAGTTTGTTCTGGTTCTGTTTCACCGTGCGAATCAATCTTTTCCACGCTTCACCCATGTGAGGAGACATGGGCGGGATGAATTGCCACGTCGTGTTCGGTGAGATGAATTCAGCCATTATCTTGTAGTGGTCCAACTTTTCAACTGCGGCTCGAAGCTCTTTACTCGCTCCCACGAAATTTGTGCCGTGGTCACTGTATATAGTGACTGGTACCCCCCTTCTGCTCATTACATTACGTAAAGCCATGATGCATGAGTCAGTCGTAAGTGATTGTGCGACTTCTAGATGAATGGCCTGTACAGTCAGGCAAGTCGCTAAGACCCCCCAGCGCTTCTCTACTCGTCGGCCAACGGATACCATCATCGGGCCGAAATAATCCACCCCCATGTGACTGAATGGTCGAATGGTTGATAATAGTCTCGTGATTTTGATGCAAAAATTTTTGATGGACGTCTAACACAATGAGTCTGGTGATCCTGTATTTTGGAGGAAGAATAACAGGATCAGCGATGTTGCTGCCTATGAACTGACAAGCGTTGGTTCGTCCACGAACTCTCAGCAATCCCTTGTCATCTATGAACGGAAAAAGCCGAAAAAGGGAACTGCCTTTCGATATTCGTTTTGCTTTCGATGCTTGAGGATCCGAACAGAGAGCTGCAATTTCCTCTCCGTATGTGCTTCTTTGAGCAATTTCATAAAGGTAACATTCGGCTTGGACCAGTTCATCGCGGCTGAGAGGTCCGTGAGTTGATGGCGTTAAGCTGCGTGACGTCGGTTGCGTATACCTGATGGCTCTAAACGCGTAAGCTGCTGCCTTTAGTAATGTAGACCGCTGGCTGAACCTATTAACCTCAATTATCGGTTCGAGCTTTTTGAAGTGAAGATATAAATGTGGGCGAAGTTCGGTGTCTGTGATTTCAACGATTTGAGGAGTTGTTGGCCATTCTGCTTCCGATTTGGCTAGAAAATCAGGCCAGTGAAATCACCGGCTGGAGTTACTCAGATTAGGAATACCGTTCCATTTGGTCCCGTCATCCCCCACATTCAGCTTGCTTGAGACCCATCGCCATTCACGTAAGTCAGTCGTTTCCAAAATTTCGCTGACTCGTACTGCAACGTATTGCATGTATCGTCAGTGATCCGAGTGTAGCCAACAGATAACATTTCTAGAATTTGTCCAAAAGTAGCGTTTTTGAACCTTAATTGACAGTGATTTTAAAATGGAGTCTGCTAGCCTCAACCCGATTACAGCGGCCTTTAGCTCAGATCTTGGTATTGATAAGAATTTTAACTGTGCGACCCCAGTTTTCGCTCCGACCAATGCCACTTCTATGGTACCGTTTTCCTGAAAACGCAGGTAAACAGCAGCAGCGAAACCGTTTTCGCTCGCATCCACAAATGTGTGCATTTGTACAATAGTATCTTCGTTTGCCAATGTAAGTTTTTTGTAGCAACGAGGAATTTTTATCTCCGTTACCAGAGGTAGAACTCGCAACCACATCAGCCACTTTTCGAAATGGCACTCGTGAATCTGCTCATCCCACCCAATTGAAGCTCTCCAGATTTCCTGAAGGAGTGTCCGAAGAAACATTAAAAAGTGGGTCGAAAACCATCATCAAGGTTCTCAGCACTTCACGCTTTGTTGGCTTTTTGCGACCGGACAGCAAATCAGCGTCATTACGAGAAGACAGCTTTTATGTAAAACAATCCGTGGTAGTGTCCCACCACATGCCGAGAAACCTTTTCAATTGCACCGTTTTCCCCGATACTCAGGTTCATTTTATTAGTTTCAACGCCATTTAATGCGGCAATTATCTTTGATGAGTTGGAAACAAAATTTCGCATCTCAAATCCCCCGGACTCGTGGATTTGCTTTATTTCCGTCGCCAGCTGAATTGCCTTTGCTACTGTTTCGGAGCTGATGAGCATATCATCGACATAATGTTGATTAACGATGGATCATTTGATTATTTTTAACGTACTGCGCGGTGATGGGAGCGCAGCACGCCCCGAATAGCAATACTTGCATGACATACGTACTTGGGTCTTGGTCAGTGTCGTTTTCCCGCCAAAAGAAACGCAAGTAGTTCTGATCTTACGATCTCATCAATACTTGTAGATACATCTCTCGTATATCCCCAGATATGGCAAAACGGAACTCTCGAAATCTTACCAAGATCGACAGAAGAGAGGTAAACTGGTTTGGCCCTTTCAAGAGTACAGAGTTCAAGGAAACCCCATAGCAGCTAGCTGCTGCGTCCCTGACAAGTCTGGTCTTGCCAGGCTTATTAGGGTTCACTACCGGAAACATTGGAATGTACCAAACCTGTTTACCTTTTACATCCAGTTCTCCCCCCGAGAGTTTTCTAATATAGCCCTTAACTAAATATTTATTTACTTTAGCACGCAGCGTTTGCGCTAAGCCTTTATCCTTTTGCATTAGTTGATCAAGACACTTCCATCTCCGTAATTCCATGGACTGATTGTTAGGAAGTCCAACATTGTCGTAACGCCATAGGAGCCCGGATTCGTACCGTCCTTAATGGTTCGGGTCATTTTTTGTAATAAGTTGATCGCCCTTTGATCATCGTTGGACAGCAACAATTTATCAGGTTTACTGATACCCAAGCTCTCAAGCGAAAAATATCGTTTCATGGCCGTTTCAAGTCCAACAGATTCGGAGTTAGGTTTTCCCGAGAGTTTTTTGCCCAGTCTAGCTTCAAAGTTGGTGGAAGCCTTTCCACCAGCTCGTACCGAAAGGAAACATTATACATAAAATCTCCGATCTCAGAAGCTTCAACTGTAGCTACCCGATTTTCTACGCTGAGCGCAAAGTGAATAACAGTATCTAATCTTTCGATGTTAAGAGACGGTAAAGAACGAATATTTCTAACGGGGGTTTGTATAATTATTTCAGGTCACCCATACAGCATTTTCAAAGTGCTCATCACACCATGTATGTTCGACGGATGGAGCAAACGACATTTAACCGCCTCCAAAGCTTTGCCTTTTAGGCATTTCCGCAGTCGTAGCATGTTTTCCTCGTTTGAAAACCCACATAACTGAGTGGACGAGTTGAAAATCGAAAAAAAGAGTGGCCAATCCTCTGGATTGCCACTAAAATCCGGTAAATCTTTCGATACCGCCTGTCTCGCGGCCAGTTGGCTACGATTCAACATATGAGCGGTGTTATCGCCCTCTACTACAGTAGTCGGAAGTATTGTACCTTGTCGTGATCGGGGCACTAGAGTAGACCCTTGACCAGGAACAAAATTGGTTATGTTTCCAGTTTCTCTTCGGCTTGGAATTTCATTGCGCCTGACTGGTTCGCGTGCGTTGTGCAAAGAATGAACACTGTTTATTACCGTTTCATGGTTCGAAATAACATCGACGAGGCCGGAATCGTCATCACAGTTTTCTGTATCCCTAAGCCACTATTGTACTTTCGATGCGTTTTCTAGCATTGAGTCCGGTTCACTGAATTCAGGTGAAGTTTCACTTGCCATCTTCTGTAGAAGATTGTATTTCCGATCTAAATACTGAAACTGCAATTTTTTTTCTTCCTCCAGTCTTTGCAGCAGTAGTTCAAATCCCCTCTTGTCATTATGCCTACTCGATTTCTCGGTCGATTTAGCTGAGGCTGCAACGATGGGAGGTGAGTTAGCTAAGGGGCCATCCACACACCACGTGAACAGCGGGGGGGGGGAGGCGTTGTGTAATGTACACGGTCCTTACAAAAAAAAAAGAATTAAGATGGGCATTTGTCCACGGTGGGGGGGGGGTAAAAATCGTCAAAAATCTGTCCACGTGGTATGTGGATGGCCCCTAACGGTGGATCGTGTTTGGCCTTTTGGATAGCAGCAGTATGCTCTTCTGCCAAGTTCGTCGCGGGGGTCGTGACACTAAGCACGCTTGCACATCTGGGGCACACCCAGCTTGTTTCTTTAACCGATTGATCCGCCTCGACACACAAAAAATGGTACCACGAAGCACATTCGTCACATCGTACCATAACATGATCGTCCGGTTCATCACACAAACCGCAACTGCTGACTCGGTTGTCACGAACACGGCGTCGAGGGTTTCGTCTGACGTTATCTTGATTGGCACTTTTAACAAGGACTGGTTTGAATTTATTTGTGTTGCATGGCGCACGAACTGACTGGAGGTTTTTTGTTCGCACCTCTTTCGCGGTGCTCACCGCTTTGGTAACGTGGCTGCGGCGTGAACCAAGTTTGACCGTCATTTGAGGTTTTATTTGGGGACTAACTACCTTTTCAGGTACTATTGGCTCCGATTGAGATCTCCTTTCAACCTGTGCAACATGCTCCAACTGCCTCATCTTATCCGAATGATCCGGATGGTTAACCTGTTTCATAATCTCTTCGCCATCACTGGTTGAAATACCTTCCGTGCTGACGGATCCCCTCTGTTGGGAACCAGCGTTCGATTGGCGACTAGCCATTTCTCTGGCGATAGAGAGTTGGCGATAGAGAGAAAAGCTTCCCGGTTTGTGAAGACTTTTATTGGAAGAATTACAAATTCCTAAAATTATTACAGCATGAAATTTAACTGAGAGCAAACAATGTTTAATGCTACTTACTGTAGTAGCTCTTCGCTATCGCGCAACCCGATGTCGATAGCGATATCCTATATTTTAATTATTTTAGCCTGGCATGTAGTAAATTGATAGATTGAATTTAATTCATCATATCTTAAGCATAGTTTAAGTTTTACCTCACGTGTAAGTCAAATAACTAATTTAGGTTAGCGGCATTTAATGTTTCCACTATTTCTGAAATGCTATTTTTATATAATGTTAGAGTAAATATAATTTGCTCATTGCATGGTATCATACCAACATTTTTATATCAATTTTTATAATATAAATGTAAGAAAAAAGAGAAATTTTAACTATTAGCTTTAAGCTCAACGTGAGTTCACTATCGACTATTGTCTAATGACTGTTTCCTTTTGTTTTTGACGCTTGCGATAGCGATAACGTTTCTGGCGATCCTTTTGTCAGGTGATGGGTGCGGTCGATGTCTCTTGTTGATTGAACCAGGGGTGTATCGTGCTCGACAGTCGACGTTGCGATACCAACATAGTTTATGTTATTTTTTAAATCGTTCAAGTTTATTTTGTGTATTATTCTCTCATATCCTTTCTTAAATTTGACGCGATCGACGTTAAACACTATCAGCCCGTTATCATTTGCTGTGTCTTGATGTTGTTGCAGCTGTCACCGCGAAAAGCCTGAAATGAGGAAGTATTGTTTTTAGTTATGATGTTTTTAATTTTTAATTCGATTTTTATGGATTTTAATGATTTTAATGTTATTTTTATCGGTAATGATTAAGTAGTTATCGGTTTCTATTGTTGCTATTTTAAAAGGGTTTTGGTCCTTGTTTAAGCGTTGTGTAATTTTAATATATTTATTATCGTTTGGGTTTAGTTGAGGGGGTTGTTGTTTGTTTATGTGCTTTTTTTCAAATGCTTCTTTACGTTTGTTTAGTTCTATTTTAACCGCCCGCTGTAATTTGCCAGAATTTTCGATTATCTCTTTGACGTTTACAATGTTTCTGTTGTTAAAAACTATTTCACGTGGTTTCCTTTTGGTAGCCGAGTGAAACGTGTTTTATAAATGTAAGCGATAATGTTTACTTGGTCGATGGTCGACATGTTATGGTTTTTGTGTTTTAATGTACGGCATAACTCAATCAAGGTCGAATGGAACCGCTCGACTATTCCATTTGAGTTTGAATTACTCGCATAATGTATCTTGATGCTTAGATCTTTGAGAAAACCTTGAAAGTCTATAGATTTGAAAGCTGGTTCTCGATCACAGACAATCGTTTTTGGTCTACCGAAAAGTCTGACATGTTGTGTGACTGCTTTCGACTATTGTTCGAGACTCCAACGGTATCGTGTTGGCGAATTTCGAAAAATAGGCCGACTACTGTTAGCCATTTTAGACCTTTCATGAAAAAAATGTCCACGTGGACCCGTTCGAATGGTATTTCTCCAAAAACACTCCTACGAACAAGTTGAGGAAGTTTCCTGTCATATTTGCTCTTTTTGCAAATATCGCAAGAGTTAATGTAAATTTTTAGCTTTCGATCGATCTCCGGGCAAAAATATCGTTGCAAAATCTGAATCTTATTTTCTTTTATTCTACGGTAGGCGAAGGAATGCGTTTGTTTTATGATTTCGTCTTGCTCGCCGTCCAACCTCACGTCCTCCAGTAGTAGTTCTGAAATGTAAACCTTGAAAATATTGTTAATAGCGAAATGTTTTCTATACGTGGATAAGTAAAATAGGTAGTCTAATGCAATTAACGGTTTTGGGATTTAAATATTTCTTGAAGATTTCAACTATTCCTTCCTCTGTATATCTGTGATACTTTGGAAAAATTTGTTCGTGACGAACTGATTCGAAGTTTGCGGTTTTGAATATTATCTGGTTACTAAACGTGTTTATTGCTTTTTCCGTACACCATATAAAAAAATCGTCGCTTGTATCAGCGGAGTGGATTGTTTCCAAGTCGCTGTATGAAGCTGAAGAAGCGGGCTGGTTGGTACAATTTTCGTTGGTGTTCAACTCGTCTGGTCTTATTCTAGAGAGAGCATCCGCTACCGTATTACTCCTACCAGGCTTATAAACTACTTCGTAGTCGAATTCTTCGAGATCCAATTTTCCACTGAGAAACCGTCTATTAGCGTTAGTCAAAATATATGTCAGCGGTTGATGATCTGTTACTAATTTAAATCTCCTGCCATAAAGATAAGGTCGAAAATGTTTCACGGCCCATTACATGGCGAGAAATTTTTTCTCGGTCGTTGAATAGTTTTCCTCAGTTTTATTTAATGTTGTAGAGGCAAATGCTATTGGTCGATCTGTGCCGACTGAACCCTGAGAAAGATCTGCGCCTACTGCATCTGCGCCTTGGCATTCAGATCTCTCAGTGTTTCGTAACCAATGAGACCGTCAAAAAAATCGTGGAACTAAATAACGTAGAATTTTACATTTTTCTTGATCCTAAAGATATCGAAAGAATCTGATTTTGTAATTTTATGGGTACCGCTTATGTTTCTTACCATCCCATTTTCCGGTTTCGCGTTTTCCGAATTAACGTGTTTTGGAGAATTGTAATATTTGTTGGCTCTAGTGTCCACTAAAAATTTCATCTCTCCTTTTGTGGTGTTAACTATAAGATAAGGAATGATATTATTTATGTTCCTTTTTTGTCACGCTTGCTGTTTGAAAATTTATCTCGTCGGAAAAGAAATCATCGTCTTCCGAATCTAACTGTGGCGTATCGGCGATAACTTCTGCTTGCCCTATATCGCCTGGATTTTCCCCTTCGTGGGTATTCATTTGCATCCCGGAGTTTTGCGTTCTCATGGAGACGTCTTCATCATTCAGACTAAGTATTACATATTTTGGCGGAATTTGGCTTTTGGTAACCCGATGATTGATGTATGGTTTTATTGAAATTGTTTTTCGATGTGCCGGGGTTGGCATCGGTGTTCGTCGTTTGATTATTTTTCTGAAACGGTTTCGGCTGCTGCCGAGTATTTTCATCTAGCTTTTTCCTGAAAGTTGCGTTGGAAAATTACATAGTGATATTATAGGCATCTTCCAACGTTTCAGGTCTAAAACTCCGGACGTGCAATAACAAGCTGTCGCCTAGTCCGTCGATAAATCTTGTTACGGTTATTAGGCTTATTAGACTATTGATTGCTTTCGTTGCGTTTTTATAGTCATCCATGTTAGCAGCGGTTGCTTTTATGGATGTATCTATTCCCTTGATTTTGTTGTAAAATTCGGTAAGTGTTTTCTTACCTTGTTCAGCGTAAAACAGCGATTGTATATGGGTCATTCCATACGAAGTGACCACGAAAAAGCACAAACTTGGACACGACTATCACAGATTTTGCTCAAAGTTGGGGGAATTATTTATCTACTGTCACTTTGGAAAAATCCCAACTTTGGTGTCGATTGGATTACTCCCCGCTCTGTCGCTTATAGCAAAGTCACGCGTTTTTTGTTCAAAATCTCTTTTCTCTTTTTCTTACAATTCATGGACGTAAGATGTCCAAAAAATACTGATAAATGATTTTTGAAGAAAATAAGCCAAGGAATCCAAAAAAAATATAACTTTTGACCGGAAGTGTTGCCAGATAGATTATTTTTGTATTTGAAAACTAAATTTACATTTTTCGGCAAATGCAGCCATTTTCATTTTAATTTGATAATTTCATCGTATTCCTTGGAAAATTTCACGTAAGAAACAACCATCATCTCGAGGTAATATGAGCCAATCTCGAGATATTACATTTTTACGAAAATAGTTGTAAATTTCGTAATTAATTTATTTTATAATTTTTTGATGTAAGACACCCGAAAAATAGTAATAGGTGGAAAAGGAAGAAAAAAAACCAAGGAATCCAGAAAAAATATTTATTGTTTTTGACCGGATGTGTTGCCAGATAGATTATTTTCGTATTTAAAATCTAAATTAGGATTTTTCGGCAAATGCAGCTAAATTTATTATTAATTTGATGGTTTCATCGTATTTCTCGGAAAATTTTGCGTAAGAAATACTTATCACCCCAAGGTAATATGAACCAATCTCAAGATATAGCATTTTTACAAAAATAGTTTTTAATTTCATAATTAATTTTTCGTAAAAATGTAATATCTCGAGATTGGCTCATATTACCACGGGTGATAAGTGTTGCTTATGTAAAATTTTCCGAGAAATACGATTAAACCATCAAATTTAAAATAAATTTAGCTGCATTTGCCGAAAAGTGCTAATTTATTTTTAAAATACAAAAATAATCCATCTGACAACACTTCCGGTCAAAAACAATATTTTTTCTGGATTCCTTGGTTTATTTTCTTCCAAATTCACCTATCACTAATTCTCGGGTGTTTTTAGTAGAAACAGGTTTTCTTATGTATATATATAATTTTAATTTAAGGAGTGAATGTAGTAATGAAGATAGAAAATTAAACTAACTGAAAATATGATTGTAGAAACTACGAAAAATATAGTTCAGCAGGTGGGACTCGAACCCACAACTTCCAATCTCCGGTCAGATGTGTTCCCGTTACACCACCGCAGAACGTTAAAGACGTAGTTCTAGAATCGAGTTTTGTATCGCTTATCCAATTCTCGCACTTCGTACATTTACTCAGTAGAGACTATTATTTATAGCTGGCTATTGTTTCAACACCCTCAGTGGAAGTTGGAAATTTCTCAGTGTGAGAGATAGAAACGTGCCAGTAAGTTGCCATCTCTACCAGCAGCAACATCGACTTGCGTCACAAACATTTTTACTTTTCTTTTTCCGACTCTAAGCAAAGTCATGCTATTTTTAATTTTAATTTAAGGAGTAAATGTAGTAATGAAGATAGAAAATTAAACTAACTGAAAATACGATTGTAGAAACTACGAAAAATATAGTTCAGCAGGTGGGACTCGAACCCACAACTTCCAATCTCCGGTCAGATGTGTTCCCGTTACACCACCGCAGAACGTTAAAGACGTAGTTCTAGAATCGAGTTTTGTATCGCTTATCCAATTCTCGCACTTCGTACATTTACTCAGTAGAGACTATTATTTATAGCTGGCTATTGTTTCAACACCCTCAGTGGAAGTTGGAATGAATTCTCAGTGTGAGAGATAGAAACGTGCCAGTAAGTTGCCATCTCTACCAGCAGCAACATCGACTTGCGTCACAAACATTTTTACTTTTCTTTTTCCGACTCTAAGCAAAGTCATGCTATTTTTAATTTTAATTTAAGGAGTAAATGTAGTAATGAAGATAGAAAATTAAACTAACTGAAAATATGATTGTAGAAACTACGAAAAATATAGTTCAGCCAGCTATAAATAAAAGTCTCTACTGAGTAAATGTACGAAGTGCGAGAATTGGATAAGCGATACAAAACTCGATTCTAGAACTACGTCTTTAACGTTCTGCGGTGGTGTAACGGGAACACATCTGACCGGAGATTGGAAGTTGTGGGTTCGAGTCCCACCTGCTGAACTATATTTTTCGTAGTTTCTACAATCGTATTTTCAGTTAGTTTAATTTTCTATCTTCATTACTACATTAACTCCTTAAATTAGAATTAAAAATAGCATGACTTTGCTTAGAGTCGGAAAAAGAAAAGTAAAAATGTTTGTGACGCAAGTCGATGTTGCTGCTGGTAGAGATGGCAACTTACTGGCACGTTTCTATCTCTCACACTGAGAAGTCATTCCAACTTCCACTGAGGGTGTTGATACAATAGCCAGCTATAAATAATAGTCTCTACTGAGTAAATGTACGAAGTGCGAGAATTGGATAAGCGATACAAAACTCGATTCTAGAACTACGTCTTTAACGTTCTGCGGTGGTGTAACGGAAACACATCTGACCGGAGATTGGAAGTTGTGGGTTCGAGTCCCACCTGCTGAACTATATTTTTCGTAGTTTCTACAATCATATTTTCAGTTAGTTTAATTTTCTATCTTCATTACTACATTTACTCCTTAAATTAAAATTAAAAATAGCATGACTTTGCTTAGAGTCGGAAAAAGAAAAGTAAAAATGTTTGTGACGCAAGTCGATGTTGCTGCTGGTAGAGATGGCAACTTACTGGCACGTTTCTATCTCTCACACTGAGAAGTCATTCCAACTTCCACTGAGGGTGTTGAAACAATAGCCAGCTATAAATAATGGTCTCTACTGAGTAAATGTACGAAGTGCGAGAATTGGATAAGCGATACAAAACTCGATTCTAGAACTACGTCTTTAACGTTCTGCGGTGGTGTAACGGGAACACATCTGACCGGAGATTGGAAGTTGTGGGTTAGAGTCCCACCTGCTGAACTATATTTTTCGTAGTTTCTACAATCATATTTTCAGTTAGTTTAATTTTCTATCTTCATTACTACATTTACTCCTTAAATTAAAATTAAAAATAGAATGACTTTGCTTAGAGTCGGAAAAAGAAAAGTGTATATATATATATATATATATATATATATATATATATATATATATATATATATATATATATATATATATATATATATATATATATATATATATATATATATATATATTTTTTTTTTTTGTTTCAGGTGGAGGGGAAATTCGCATCCAAACCCCTGAGGTGACCAACCTCAGGGAGTGTGGGGTTGGTTTGAATCAGTGACCGGACCCACTAAAACCCCTCCAGTCTCCAGCCCATGATACTCCCCGGGACCACCGCTAGGTATTGCTTCGGGAAGCGGCTTTTGTGCTCTGTGCACCCTCTTGGTTCTATAGATCTCTTTGCTAACTTAGCTAACTAACCTGGAGACTGGCCGTTAGCTAACACTGGCGTGTCGGTGGTCAACCTGTCGCCTGTTTTGCAATTCTAAAACTATTTGAGAGGCGGCTGTACAAACCGCCCTCCAAATGTTTGGGTCTTTACACATCCTCCGAACTAGGTTGTCCGGAGTGGTGCCTGGCCCGCTCACTACCATCATGTCGCTCCGCGCATGCACAAAATGAGGGCACACGAAGAAGACATGCTCAGCAGTTTCTTCCGCATCCGCGCACTCGGGACACATGGGGGACCCCGCATGCCCGAATCTGTGTAGATACTGCCTGAAGCAACCATGACCTGACAGAATCTGTGTCAAGTGGAAGTTAACTTCTCCATGGCGCCTCCCGACCCATCCGGATACGTCCGGAATAAGTCGATGCGTCCATCTACCCTTTGCGGAATTGGACCATTCCTGCTGCCATCTGATCATCGAGAATGACCTTCTGGTGCCTCGTATACCCCTTGTGTCACGTTGATCGAAGCATTCTACGTCCTCCTTAATGGCTATGCTGATAGGCATCATGCCGGACAGGACGCAGATTGCGTCGTATGACACTATACGGTACGCGCTCACAACCCTCAGGCACATGAGCCTGTAGGTACTTTCCAGTTTTCGACGATGACTGTTGGTACCTAACGCTTTGGACCACGCTGGCCCACCATACCTAAGTATGGACGAAACCACGCTGGCAAGAAGTTTACGCTTCCTGCCATATACCGCTGAGCTATTGGACATCATTCGAGATAGTCCTGCAGCGGCCGTTGAAGCCCTCTCACAGGCATAGTCGACGTGACTCTTAAATGTGAGCTTATCGTCAACCATAACCCCCAAGAGCTTCAAGGAACGCCTTGAGGTAATGGTGCAGTCACCGACTCTGACCACCGCCTGTTGCTCTAATTTGCGGTTGTTCACAACCGTAACCTCCGTTTTATGGTGCGCTAACTCCAGTTTCCTAGAGTGCATCCAGTCTTCGACCTTGCGTATGCAGTGCGCGGCCGTCAACTCGACCTCTTCGATCGACTCGCCGTAGACCTCTAGCGTGATGTCGTCTGCGAAACCGACGATCACAACCCCTACAGGGAACTTTAGTTTCAACACCCCGTCATACATGACATTCCACAACACCGGGCCCAGGATGGAACCTTGCGGTACCCCTGCGGTGATTGGGACGCACTTCTGACCCTCCTCCGTGTTGTAAACTAGTACCCGATTCTGGAAATAATTTTCCAAAATCTTGTACAACGACACCGGTACGTGGATGCTCCTAAGCGCGAGCGCTATGGAGTCCCAACTGGCGCTATTGAATGCATTCTTCACGTCAAGCGTGACGATTGCGCAATAGCGAATGCCCCAACTCTTACGCTGGAGTGCTACCTCTGCCGTCTTGGTGACAGAGAGAATAGCATCCAGCGTGGATCTACCTTTCCGGAAGCCGAACTGGTTATTTGCCAGACCGTTTACACCCTCTGTGTACTTCACCAGTCTGTTGAGGATAATCCTCTCAAGCACATTGCCCGTAGTGTCCAGCAGACAGATAGGTCTGTATGCCGATGGGTCCCCTGGCGGTTTCCCAGCCTTCGGCAACAGCACCAGTCTCTGTCGCTTCCACCTGTCCGGAAAGAGGCAGTCATCCAGGCACTTCTGCATGACTGCTCGAAATAGATCGGGGGCCACTTTCATGGCCGTCCTGATGGCCAAGTTCGGGATTCCATCCGGTCCCGGTGCCTTGCTCACCTTTAGGGAGTTGGCGATCACGATGAGTTCCTCATTCGTAACCCTTACCTCCTCCACAACCTCTGCACGGCTGCCGTCTCTCACGGATTGGATGCCCGGCAGGTTGGCCGACCATCCCTGGTCTGTGTCTGAGATACTGGAACGTCGGACGTGAGACTCAGCAACCGGAGGCCAAGGATTTGGCTCGTGTCGTGGAAAGAGTCCCTCGATGATACGCTCGAGCATCGCTGGTGATCGCTCTGCAGGCGCCAACACGCCTTTGGTCTTCGCCATTACGACTCTGTAGGCGTTGCCCCACGGATTCGTATTGGCACTCGCGCATAGCCTATCGAAGCAGGCCCTTTTGCTCGCCTTTATCGCACTTTTAAGCGCCGATCTTGCAGATCCGAATACTACACGGCGCTCTACCCTCTGTGCATCGGTACGTGCACGTTGCAACATCCGTCTTGCACGGAGGCACGCGCTACGGAGGTCCGCTATCGCGTCGGTCCACCAGTATACCGGTGACTTACCATTCCTAGGTTGGCGGGTCCTAGGCATGGTGGCGTCGCACGCCCGCGATAATGTGGCAACTAATTGGTCAGCACTCGGGCGGAGCCAACTGCCCCCCTCGCGCTCTCTTCTCATTGCTTCTGCAAATACCTCGGCATCGAAATGCGATGTCTTCCACCCGCGGACGGTCGGAGTATTGGCTCTACCCGTCGCCTGCCGCCTCACGTTCTGGACTACGCTATAGCAGACCGACTGGTGGTCACTATAGTAGTAGCCATCTTCTACCCTCCAGTTCACGATCAGTCCTGGGCTGGAGAACGTCACGTCGATGATCGACTCCGCACCATTTCTGCTGAATGTACACTTGGTTCCAACGTTGGCCAGATCTAGGTTGAGCTTTGCCAAAGCTTCCAACAAGATCTGACCCCTCCGGTTCGTGCGGCGGCTTCCCCACTCAACAGCCCAAGCGTTGAAGTCGCCCGCCACTACTAAGGGTGTTAGTCCCGTCAGCTCCATAGATAACAAATCGACCATCTGGGTGAACCTTTCGATAGACCAACGCGGCGGAGCATAACAACTGCAGTAGAACACTCCGTCCACCTTGGCAACCGCGTATCCTTCATTTGAGGTTGACATAACCTCCTGAACCGGGAACTTGCTGGTCGTGCATATGGCCGCCGTACTGGACTTATCTGCAACCCAATTACCGTTTCCGGGAGGAATGCAGTAGGGGTCCGATACGATTGCGATGTCCGACCACGACTCAGACGCTGCTTGGTATAGTAGCTGCTGTGCCGCATAGCAATGGTTCAGGTTCAATTGTGTCACCCTCACGCCCGTGGTTTCGTGGCCGCCTTACCGGCTGGGCACCGTGGGCCTCCCATAAAGTGCTTGGCGTCCCGTTTTCCAGTACATACCAAGCACCTGGGAGGCTCCCCGCAGTCTTTAGCTTTATGGCCAGCACCACCACAACGCCTACATAACTGGCTCCTATCGGGCCCCTTGCAGGTCCAGGACTTGTGTCCTCCCTCGAAACACCTGAAGCAAACGTCCGGCTGCTGGAGTATGCTCAGGGGACATACTGACCAGCCAACCTTAAGTTTGGCTGTCTTCAGGGCCAGAGTTGCATCGGCCGATGCAAGCCGGAAAGTGGCCACCTGGGTCCCCGCTGGACCCTTTCGGAGGCGAATTACCCCAGTGGCTACTTCCACTCCGCACTTCTCCTTGAGGGCCTGTGCAATATCGCACCTCTCGGTGATTTCATCCAGGTTTTTGAGCTGGAGAGTCACCTCTGAGGTGAGTGCCCGAATTTGCACATCTTTCCCGAGGACCTGCTCGGCTACCGTCTTGTAGGCAGCGCCCTTGTTTTTAGCATCCTTACGGAGCTCAAGGATCATCTCGCCGGTGCGAGAACGACGGATGGTCCGCACATCCGCTCCCAGATCCTTGAGCTGGGTTTCGCCTCTCATTTTCTTCAAGACTTCGGAGTACTTGGACCCCTCCGTCTTGAGTATGAGGGCGTCGCCCCTGCTTCGCGCCTTCTTTCCCATTTTTGGGCGATTTGTCGCCTTCTCGTCGTTGCGCTTGCTGTCTTTTTGGCGCTTCCTTCCTCCCACGGTAACCCAAGGGTTTCCCGTAGCTGCCACTTCGGCAGACTTTTCGGCGGACTATATATATATATATATATATATATATATATATATATATATATATATATATGTATATATATATATATATATATATATATATATATATATATATATATATATATATATATATATATATATATATATATATATATATATATATATATATATATATATATATATATATATATATATATATATATATATATATATATATATATATATTCTGGTTTACCTGCTGCAGGGCTTCGTTCAGCTCACGACTTGCTCCGATGAAGTTGGTGCCACGATCGCTAACTATGTGGACCGGGGTACATCTCCTGGCGATGAAGTTTCGGGTTTCGGATGGCAAGGATGCAAGAGTCGGTGTTGAGGCTGTGGGCGATTTCAAGGTGTACGGCTCGGACAGTAAGACAGGTAATCAATACACCCCATCGTTTTTCGATCCTTCTACCGACTACCACGTTCATTGGACCAAAATAATCGATGCCGACATAAGAGAAAGGCATGTGGCAGTACTTTTCGTGGATACTTGCTACAATGAGGTCAGTGACATGATGTCGCTTTGGAAGTAGTATCGGATGTTTCGTACATTCCTCGACATGAGCGCATTCATCTATGCGACCCTTCATTCGTAGCAGACCGTCTTCCGCTAAGAACGGACTAAGTTTGTACAGCGAACTACGCTTCGGTAAAGCGTTTTTCCACGGTATCGGCTTCGGCTTCTGTAGCAGAGCTTTTTCTGCGACGAATTCGTCATCTTGCACTGATTTTAAGATATATGACTCCGCGTGCTTCAGCTCTTCTTGCGTTAGGGGTCCAGTGACCATGGGCTCCTTTGACCGCTTCCGGCGAAAATTTAACGGAAATCGCTTAACGAAGGCTACTTGTCGCAAAAGCCGCTTCCGGTTCGAGAAGTTTTCCCATCGGAATAAGGCACGATCGACAAAATGGTGCAGTACATGAGACCGTTTATCCTCTGCGGTGTGTTCGAACCTTGACTCAACGGTAGGCCATCCTTCCTTCGGTCCCCACAGGAACTCGGAGCCACGGAACCAGCGGCTGGTAGGAGATAGATCCGGCAACTTCTACCATTTCGTCGCATCGTCAGCGACGTTCAGCTTTGTCGGGACCCAGTTTCACTCCGTTGCCTCCGTCAACTCAAGCATCTCGCTGATCCGCACTGCTACAAACTGGTTGTATTCCCGGTGGTCGGAATTTAACCAACAGAGAACGTTACGAGAGTCTGTCCAGACAACTCTTTGCGTAGGCCTCATCTTGTGAGTCTCCATGGCGTCGTTTGCTAAGCGGGCTCCGATAACTGCGGCCTGTAGCTCTAGTCTGGGAATTGACAGGAATCGTAACGGGGAACTGTTGTCTTCGCGCGGATGAGCGCACATTCCACTTTACCCTCCTCTTCGAACCGCAGATAGACGGCTGCAGCGAAGCCGTTCTCCGACGCATCTACGAACACATGTAGCTGAATGACATTTCGCTCTCCTGTGCTAGTTTTCATCCGGTAACATCTTGGTACGCTGACTGATTCCACTTGTGGGAGGACACGTAACCATGTCTGCCATTTCTGCAGCTGCTCGCTCCTGATAGGCTCGTCCTAGCTTACACCACTACGCCAAATTTCCTGCAGAAGTATCTTCAGGAACATCAGGGAGTGCGCTAGTAATCCCAGAGAGTCGTAAATTTTCATCAGCATGCTGAGAATCTGCCTTTTCGTTGGGACGATGTCACCTCGCAGTAGTTCATCGTTAATTCTTGGAGATAACTTGAAGGTGAACGTATCGGTCGCTGTACACCACCATAAGCCGAGAACTTTTTCCGTCGTCATCTCACTCGAAAGGTTCAATCTCTTCTCACCGGGACTCGCTTGCAACTCCTGTAGTACTCGACTCGAATTCGACAGCTAGTTCCGTATTTCGAACCCTGCTTCCGCGTGGACGTGTCGGACATCTTTCGCCAACTGTATCGCTTCTTCTTCCGTCTCTACGCTTGAAAGCATATCGTCGACGTAATGCTCCTTTACTATCGCCTCCACTGCTCTCGGAAACTGATCCTGAAACCGCTGCGCATTGTAATTTTTCACGGGAGAACAAGTCGCTCCGAAGGTCATTACTTTCGTAACGTAGACATCTGGGCTGCGGTGTTGCTCGCCGTTTCGCCATAGGAATCTTAAACACTGTTGATCGCACCGGTTCATCAAGATCTGGAGAAACATTTCTCGAATATCGCCCGTGATGGCAACGCGAAACTCTCGAAAGCGCTGTAGCACAGATACTAAGGAGTTGACTTGATCCGGCCCTGTCAGTAGAAATGAATTCAGGCTGACTCCCGAAACTTTAGCGGCCGCGTCCCAAACTAATCGCATCTTGTTTGGTTTGTTAGTGTTGACCACCGGAAAGATTGGGAGATACCAAACCCGGTCGAATTTCTTAGTTAATTGGCTCGCCGTCAGCTTTTCGATGTAGCCGGCTCGCTCGTAGTCTCGAATCTTCTCCTTCACCGCCTCAGCCAACACAGGATCACGCTGCATACGCTTCTCCAAGCAGACCAGTCGCTTCATCGCCATCGGTTTGCTGTCAGGCAGTCGAACATTGTCACATCGCCAAAGCAGTCCGGTTTCCATTCGTTTCCCTTTCACACGCGTTAAAGACTTCAGTAACTGTTCCGGGGAGCTGCGTAGCTCCAAGGTTACAGAGTCCGCTTTGTCAAGCGGATGGTCGTGGGTTCGAATCTTAGTAGAACCAGGCCATTCGATGTCAAAAAAAGGACTTAAGCATGGGTTTATTCTCGGGCTCCCCACCAGTTACCCTTCCTTTGCGCTGAAATCTACAAATACCTTTGCGTGACTTCCTCTCAACAAAAAATAAGTCCCTCTTATCAATAAAACTGGCCAGAAGGACGCACGACGAAACTTCTCCAGGGAATTATAATTGGTGATATTTGGCAAGAGGAACGAGTATCGTTATAGTAGAACAGTAGACGTGTAAGGAAGAGTAGCACATTACACACAAGCACTGATGAACAATAATAATAAGCATGCCAC
The DNA here is from genome assembly GCF_029784165.1 of Wyeomyia smithii. NCBI lineage: Eukaryota > Metazoa > Arthropoda > Insecta > Diptera > Culicidae > Wyeomyia > Wyeomyia smithii. The sequence continues at coordinate 93,985,656 of NC_073694.1, forward strand.
TTCTCAATAGAGGTATTGCTATTAACAGAAGTGCGGGATACAGCAGACACCCGGGCATATCTCACAATAGATCTACGATTCTGGTCGCAGTGAGAAAGCCCATACAGAAAAAAAAGAAAAAAAAACTGTTCCGCTCGCTCGTCGTCCTTCGATAACAACGGTTTGACGGGACTCGTTACCCCGGTGATGTCCAAGGACATGTACGCCTTCACAATATTATGGAGCTCTACGTCGCTTCGCTCACAGCATGGGCACACGTGAAGTCTGTGGTGCGCTGTTACATCCGTCGCTGGATGAGATGTCTTCGAGCATGGTCCGAACACTATCCACCCTAGACGAGTCCTGGTGGCGATCGGTTCCTCCTTTCCTCCTTCTCTGCTATCCAACGCGTGACCCAAGCGACAGTTGTCCATGCCGATGAGTATTCGTGGCTGAGCATTTCGATAGGAGTCCACTGGCACGCCTTCCAAGTGCCGATAGGCTGCTGCTAGCTCCTCCATCCTCAACGTCTGCTGTGGTAGAGAAAAGGCTTTCAACTGTGTGAACTTTCGGCATCCGGTACATCTCCGCATCGCGCGTTCCGGAAATCTCCAGCACTAGCATCTTGGATTTCATCTCCTGACGTTGATGATCTCCCGTCCAGCCGAGACACAAAGGGAACGACTCGCCATCAAGATTTAATTCGTCCAGAAAACTGTGTTCCATCAACGTCGCCGACGACCCTTCGTCCAAGAATGCGAAAGTGCGAACGAACTTGTCTCGTCCATGAAGGATAACTGGAACGTATCGGAAAAGAACCTAATCGGCGTAGCTGACGTGAGTGTTGCACTATTCGGCAGGGGTTCCTGCAGCGTTCCTGGGATCCGAATTTGGGGAACTTTCCGGTCGCTGGTATCTGGAATCATCATGTAGTAGTTCGTGATGCATTTACGGACAACCGTTTCTCCCGCAGGTTTGCTTGACCGCGCACGCTCCGAAATGCTTCACCAAGCACTTTCGGCACAACTTATTCTGCTTCAGCGCTGTCCATCTTGCACCGATATCTTATCCTTGGAATTTCTTACAGGATCCCACACTGCCACACCCCCCTTGGCAAATCACGCAGTGCTTCGACGCTGCTGGCTTGGACCCATTTTTGGGAAACACTGTAGAGGTCGACGACTCTGTCGCTACCTGACTGGAACCGGACTGGAGATGAACGTGAATTTCTTCCTTTCGTATGCATCTCTAAGAATTTCCAGCATAGGCGCTGACCGTTGACAGAATCGTTACTACACAAGCTGCTTCCACGAGCGTCTCAAGCCATTTGCTGAAGTCTTCCAAAGTGACCGCCCTCAGTGTTTGACGATATTTGGCCCAGTCCAGCTTCACGGTAGGTGGCAGTCTCTCGACGAGTTCTTGAAGAAGTGCCACGTTGTATAGATGCTCGCTCAATCCACAGGCTACGATCGTTGCACACATGTTCTGGACTGCGACACCGAAATCGATCAGGGTTCCTAGCTTCTCTGTCTTCGGCGCTGACATTCCCCGAATCTTGCAAACTAGCGAGTGGACGATAACTTCTGGCCGACCGTACAACGTTCGCAACGTCTTGATGACACCTGTCCCGCTGGATACAATAACCTGCTTCGGACGGTCTCGAGAGCTCTCCCCTTCAAACTGCGCAGAAGGCGAAGTAAATTTTCCTCATCACTGAAACCACACATCCTAGTGGTGCTCTCATACGTCGAGATGAAAAGCGGCCACTCTTCCGGATTACCCGAGAATGTAGGCAGCTCCTTTGTCACTGCGTGTCGCGCAGCCAGCTGACTTCGGCTTAGTTCATTGGGATCGAAAACGTGTAGATTTGGTTCACTTCTGTTGATTTCCATCGCCCGAATTCGCTCCTCTAACGTTCTCGTCTGCTGATCCTGCTTCTTCGACATTTCCGCAAGTTGCTTTTCCATATTCGCCATTACTCTTTTAACCTCATTCGATGATCGATCATCTAGTCCTCCTACCGTCGTCGAATTTGCTACCGGTAGAGCGGCGCACAGTGTGTCCAAATCGAGAAACCGACGGCAAAACTATTTTTTCAAGTCCTATGTTATCCATATCTTCTAGAAAGTTGCATCGTTTACTTCTGTCCTTCATATGCTTTAATGGAATTAGTTACGAATTTCACCGTATAGAGGGCGCCATACCTAACTTTTAAACGTGACTTGCTAAACGAATGTTTTTTTCTGCAAAGTTGTGTAAAATTTGATTACAAAAATGTTTGCTGAATACCTCAAACCTCTAGAAATTGAGATTTCAGAGCTACAAGACGTTTTCTAAAAAGGCTTTTAAAAAGCAGTTTTTCATCCATATGTTCAACTCTAAGGCCTAAAACATGACTGTATATAATTGAGAGTGACGTGGTAAATCAAGATGAACAATTTCTAGTGATATATTGGTTATTATATACAGTATAAATGAATAAAAACTGGAAAAAAGTGTTTTTAAAGGATTTTTTTATTTGAGTTGAAACTCGAAAAGGCGCAAACGAATCCAAGCTTCTATGAAGCCATTCGATAGAGTACCTTTCTGACTAACATAAAAACACAAAACTACAGTGGGTTATTTGTAGTTTTGAATATATGGCCAACTGAAGTTACCGATTTTTACATGCATTTGTGCGCTCTTTATAGCACAAAGGCCTGCGCGTACACTACGTCCCCGTTTCCATGCCCAACGAACAGACACCACAATGGGGCTAAATCTAGAAACGGACGGAAACAGGTAATTTTGAAGTCCAATGTTATCAGTATCTTCTAGAAAGTTGTTTCGTTTACTGTTGTCCTTTATATGCTTCAATGCAACCCACTTCAATTTTCACCATATAGAGGGCGCCACCCCTAACTTTTGAACGTGACTAGCTAGACGAAAAGTTTCTTCTGCAAAGTTGTGCAGAATTTTATTACAAAACTGTTTTTAGAAAACGTCTTGTAGCTCTGAAATCTCAATTTCTAGAGGTTTGAGGTATTCAGCAAACAGTTTTGTAATCAAATTTTACACAACTTTGCAGAAGAAACTATTCGTCTAGCAAGTCACGTTTGAAAGTTAGGTATGGCGCCCTCTATACGGTGAAATTTGTAACTAATTCCATTAAAGCATATGAAGGACAGTAGTAAACGATGCAACTTTCTAGAAGATATGGCTAACATAGGACTTGAAAAAATAGTTTTGCCGTCCGTTTCTCGATTTGGACACATTGTGCGGCGCGAATACTAAACTCGTCCCGCTCTCTGGCTTCCATACGACGCTGGAACTTGTCTCTGAGATCTGTAACGACGGACTGCAGCTCACGATCCTTGTCCTCCAATAGCGCCTGGTACGCCCGCTGCTGTTCCTCAAACTTTGCCTGCATCTGATCTAAACTTTTCTGGAATTCGCCAAGTTGTTTAGTTTGCTCCTGTTCACCTGTCGACCTTGGATCCGTTCCATTCGGTGGAGAATCTGTGATGATGACCGATGGGTTTTGAGCTGCTCGTTTAGCCACGCACATCGCACAACTCCAATCCTCCTCCTCGATATCCCCATTCACGCCCACACACTCGAAATGAAACCATAATTCACAATCGTCGCAGCAAACCATCCGGTTGTTGTCCGGATTCTGGCACACACCACAACTGACATTCGACTTTGCCTTCGGTGGCATAATTCGAGCCTCCCCGATCGCGTAATAAACGATTTTTTTAAAATGTCGCAAATGCAACGAGAAAGACAGTTTCCGATTCAATAACGTTTTATTTAGGTTACTCTAGTATACGGTAACGCAATTCAAATTAGCGTACGTAATGTATCGTACCAAATTGGCGTTAAAAAATTCCTACCGGAGAAACAATCACGGTATAGCATGAGTATTAGGTTAAGTATATATCTAGTTTACATTTTTTATATAGTTAACATCAGTTATTATAGTATTAAATGTATATAATGTATGATTAAGAATAGTGAGGTTATAATAAATGTATATAGTGCATGAATAACAATTAGTTCAGAAAACTTACATTAAGTGTCCTTCCGTGTACCTATATCAAGCCAATCGGTAGTGGCGATACTACTAGCACTCTTAGGCAGCAGCGTAACGCTATAATTTAGAACTATATTAGATTTTGCTTACTTTTATAAATACCACATGTTCCAACCGTACTTTAGTTCGTAAGTTCCAACCGTACTTTAGTTCTAAAGTTCAATTCACAATTTAATCAATGCGCTCACAATTTTATTTGTTTTCACTTAGTTTTAGTTAGGGTAATACAATTTCCAAATATCGTCAGCACCTTATTTTTCTTCTTCCGTCCTTCCGTTTAACTGACGTTTTGTTGCCCGGTCAGTGGCGTGCGAACAGCTGGGAGCACTTCGTGCCGTCAAAGCAAATAAAGTTAAGGTACCTACCGTCGCTGTGCTTGGTTGAGTTGACGCGTCGCAATAAATGGTTGCGACAAAGGGTGATTTTTTTGCTATTTGGTTTTTTCGTGTATTCAGATTTGACAGTTCACGCGGGAATTCTAACAGCTGTCAATTTCTAATGTACTCAGTTTGGTTTGCCATTTCACCATGAACAGACTTACGCCTGAACAACGCTTACAAATAATCGAATTTTATTACCAAATTTCGTCCTCTGTGAAAAATGTTTTTCGCGCAAAATTGTGTTCAGTGACGAAGCTCATTTCTGGTTAAATGGGTATGTTAATAAGCGAAATTGTCGCATTTAGATCGAAGAGCAATATAAAAATCGCCAATGCACCCAGAAAAATGCACGGTTTGGTGCGGTTTACACGCTGGAGGCTTCATTGGTTCGTATTTCTTCAAAGATGGTCAAAATCGCAGCGTTACGGTCAATGGCGCTCGCTATCGCGCGATGATTTCTTTTTTTTTGTCGGAAATGGAAGAGCAGGGTCTTGTTGACATGTGGTTTCAGCAAGAAGGAGCAACGTGCCACACATCGCGCGAATCAATGGACATATTGCGGAATGAGTTAGGTGAGCAATTCATCTCACGAGAGATTATGTTTTGTGGGGCTACGTTAAGTCTCTCGTCTATGCGGATAAGCCAACAACAATTCCAGCCTTGGAAGACAACATTACACGCGATATTCGCGAGATACCAGCCGAAATGCTCGAAAAAGTTACCCAAAATTGGACTTTTCGGATGGACCATTTAGAACGTGGCCAACATTTGAATGGAATTATCTTTAAAAAGTAAATGGCATAAACCAATTTATCCGCTCAAATAAAGATTTCTTACAGCTTTGTAATTTTTAAGCGTTTTTTTAAAGAAAAACCAAATTCTTAAAAAATCTCTCTCTCTATCTCTCTCTCTCTCTCTCTCTCTCTCTCTCTCTCTCTATATATATATATATATATATATATATATATATATATATATATATATATATATATATATATATATATATATATATATATATATATATATATATATATATATATATATATATGCCTATATATATAGATATATATTTAATATATATGCATATATATGCCTTTATATATATATATATATATATATATATATATATATATATATATATATATATATATATATATATATATATATATATATATATATATATATATATATATATATATATATATATATATATATATATATATATATATGCTCTTAACCATCATCATACGGAATACGCAAAAAATGGACCAATAAATAGTATGATGAATTCTTATAATCAACACTGCGAAGCCATTGACTATATATATATATATATATATATATATATATATATATATATATATATATATATATATATATATATATATATATATATATATATATATATATATATATATATATATATATATATATATATATATATATATATATATATATATATATATATATATATATATATATATATATATATATATATATATATATATATATATATATATATATATATATATATTTATATATATTGATATATATATATATATATATATATATATATATTATATATATATATATATATATATATATATATATATATATATATATATATATATATATATATATATATATATATATATATATATATATATATATATATATATTGATATATATATATATATATATATATATATATATATATATATATATATATATATATATATATATATATATATATATATATATATATATATATATATGTAGCTGCTATAACAAGCAGCGTCTGAGTCGCGGTCGGACATCGCAATCGTATCGGACCCCTACTGCATTCCTCCCGGAAACGGTAATTGGGTTGCAGATAAGTCCAGTACGGCGGCCATATGCACGACCAGCAAGTTCCCGGTTCAGGAGGTTGTGTCAACCTCAAATGAAGGATACGCGGTTGCCAAGGTGGACGGAGTGTTCTACTGCAGTTGTTATGCTCCGCCGCGTTGGTCTATCGAAAGGTTCACCCAGATGGTCGATTTGTTATCTATGGAGCTGACGGGACTGACACCCTTAGTAGTGGCGGGCGACTTCAACGCTTGGGCTGTTGAGTGGGGAAGCCGCCGCACGAACCGGAGGGGTCAGATCTTGTTGGAAGCTTTGGCAAAGCTCAACCTAGATCTGGCCAACGTTGGAACCAAGTGTACATTCAGCAGAAATGGTGCGGAGTCGATCATCGACGTGACGTTCTCCAGCCCAGGACTGATCGTGAACTGGAGGGTAGACGATGGCTACACTATAGTGACCACCAGTCGGTCTGCTATAGCGTAGTCCAGAACGTGAGGCGGCAGGCGACGGGTAGAGCCAATACTCCGACCGTCCGCGGGTGGAAGACATCGCATTTCGATGCCGAGGTATTTGCAGAAGCAATGAGAAGATAGCGCGAGGGGGCAGTTGGCTCCGCCCGAGTGCTGACCAATTAGTTGCCACATTATCGCGGGCGTGCGACGCCACCATGCATAGGACCCGCCAACCTAGGAATGGTAAGTCACCGGTATACTGGTGGACCGACGCGATAGCGGACCTCCGTAGCGCGTGCCTCCGTGCAAGACGGATGTTGCAACGTGCACGTACTGATGCACAGAGGGTAGAGCGCCGTGTAGTATTCGGATCTACAAGATCGGCGCTTAAAAGTGCGATAAAGGCGAGCAAAAGGGCCTGCTTCGATAGGCTATGCGCGAGTGCCAATACGAATCCGTGGGGCAACGCCTACAGAGTCGTAATGGCGAAGACCAAAGGCGTGTTGGCGCCTGCAGAGCGATCACCAGCGATGCTAGAGCGTATCATCGAGGGACTCTTTCCACGACACGAGCCAAATCCTTGGCCTCCGGTTGCTGAGTCTCACGTCCGACGTTCCAGTATCTCAGACACAGACCAGGGATGGTCGGCCAACCCACCGGGCATCCAATCCGTGAGAGACGGCAGCCGTGCAGAGGTTGTGGAGGAGGTAAGGGTTACGAATGAGGAACTCATCGTGATCGCCAACTCCCTAAAGGTGAGCAAGGCACCGGGACCGGATGGAATCCCGAACTTGGCCATCAGGACGGCCATGAAAGTGGCCCCCGATCTATTTCGAGCAGTCATGCAGAAGTGCCTGGATGACTGCCTCTTTCCGGACAGGTGGAAGCGACAGAGATTGGTGCTGTTGCCGAAGGCTGGGAAACCGCCAGGGGACCCATCGGCATACAGACCTATCTGTCTGCTGGACACTACGGGCAAGGTGCTTGAGAGGATTATCCTCAACAGACTGGTGAAGTACACAGAGGGTGTAAACGGTCTGCAAGTAACCAGTTCGGCTTCCGGAAAGGTAGATCCACGCTGGATGCTATTCTCTCTGTCACCAAGACGGCAGAGGTAGCACTCCAGCGTAAGAGTTGGGGCATTCGCTATTGCGCAATCGTCACGCTTGACGTGAAGAATGCATTCAATAGCGCCAGTTGGGACTCCATAGCGCTCGCGCTTAGGAGCATCCACGTACCGGTGTCGTTGTACAAGATTTGGAAAATTATTTCCAGAATCGGGTACTAGTTTACAACACGGAGGAGGGTCAGAAGTGCGTCCCAATCACCGCAGGGGTACCGCAAGGTTCCATCCTGGGCCCGGTGTTGTGGAATGTCATGTATGACGGGGTGTTGAAACTAAAGTTCCCTGTAGGGGTTGTGATCGTCGGTTTCGCAGACGACATCACGCTAGAGGTCTACGGCGAGTCGATCGAAGAGGTCGAGTTGACGGCCGCGCACTGCATACGCAAGGTCGAAGACTGGATGCACTCTAGGAAACTGGAGTTAGCGCACCATAAAACGGAGGTTACGGTTGTGAACAACCGCAAATTAGAGCAACAGGCGGTGGTCAGAGTCGGTGACTGCACCATTACCTCAAGGCGTTCCTTGAAGCTCTTGGGGGTTATGGTCGACGATAAGCTCACATTTAAGAGTCACGTCGACTATGCCTGTAGAGAGGGCTTCAACGGCCGCTGCAGGACTATCTCGAATGATGTCCAATAGCTCAGCGGTATATGGCAGGCAAGCGTAAACTTCTTGCCAGCGTGGTTTCGTCCATACTTAGGTATAGGTGGGCCAGCGTGGTCCAAAGCGTTAGGTACCAACAGTCATCGTCGAAAACTGGAAAGTACCTACAGGCTCATGTGCCTGAGGGTTGTGAGCGCGTACCGTACAGTGTCATACGACGCAATCTGCGTCCTGTCCGGCATGATGCCTATCAGCATAGCCATTAAGGAGGACGTAGAATGCTTCGATCAACGTGACACAAGGGGTATACGAGGCACCAGAAGGTCATTCTCGATGATCAGATGGCAGCAGGAATGGTCCAATTCCGCAAAGGGTAGATGGACGCATCGACTTATTCCGGACGTATCCGGATGGGTCGGGAGGCGCCATGGAGAAGTTAACTTCCACTTGACACAGATTCTGTCAGGTCATGGTTGCTTCAGGCAGTATCTACACAGATTCGGGCATGCGGGGGTCCCCCATGTGTCCCGAGTGCGCGGATGCGGAAGAGACTGCTGAGCATGTCTTCTTCGTGTGCCCTCGTTTTGTGCATGCGCGGAGCGACATGATGGTAGCGAGCGGGCCAGACACCACTCCGGACAACTAGTTCGGAGGATGTGTAAAGACCCAAACATTTGGAGGGCGGTTTGTACAGCCGCCTTTCAAATAGTTTTAGAATTGCAAAAACAGGCGACAGGTTGACCACC